>NC_088870.1:27091192-27391192 GCF_032884065.1 Artemia franciscana
TTTGATGATGGTAGGTTGGCCGTCGACTGACTTACCCTGTTTTTGACGTTCAAATACTTTATTTTTAGTATTCCACGTGTAATACGAAGGCACTTCAGTATACAGCAGTTTTTTTTAGCAAAAGAATCATTTTTGCATAGCGAAAAGAAAGCAGTTAACTTTGTATCCGGTGGATTCAGGGCTCTTTGTTGCACGTTGGATTCCCAAAAATAAACACGTTGACCATTCTGTAAATGTACCGCTAAGTGAACAACAGCTGGACTACGTTCATGTATCGGAAATGAAAGAATTCGCCAAACAGCTTCATTACTGCTTATGTATCTTTCAGCCTGATATTGTACGATTTCGTCGATATATTTGATTTCGGACTGCAAGCCAAAAACTGCCATGTCACTGCCTTTTTTGACGTATTTACATATGTATTTGATTGCCTTTACGGAGTTACAGTATTCAACGTTTATGTGTGCATTAAATGTTTTTGATAATAATGGGGAATATGGAACAACCCACTGGTTATCTACTTCGATGGTGGAACCGTTACGCTTCTTTATTATTGCTGTTTTACCGCCATCTTCAGTAGATCTTCTTCTATATTGTGGGTAACCATCATGGCCAGTAATTGTGTTGGATACTAAAAGTCGAGGATATTGCTTTGTGCACCTTCCTTTGGCCATGCATGGTGAATTTTCGTTCAGTGCACCGCAAGGTCCATGTATCATATTTTTTACAACAATATCATATAACCCCTTATCGAAATTTTCATCAGGTATTTCAGCGGAAATCACATCATCAATTTCATTAGAAGTAATTTTATAATGTAGCCAGATTAGTATATGTGCGTGTGGCAAACCTCGTTTTTGCCATTCCACTGAGTACATCCAGCATCGCACTGACCCAAACACTTCAAGTTTTACTATGTAGTTTATCAGTGATTTCAACTTTTGCCGGAAGACACGGGCCGTAATGTCATGTCTGTGAACCGTCGATTGTCCTTGAAGTAAAAGCTGCAGTATCTGGGCCCAAGATTGATTACATGTAAATGTAATAAATAAATCTGGACGACCATAGAGACGAACAGACGCAATAGCATCTTGAGCATATTCATACATATGACGGGGACTGCCAGCATATGACGAAGGTAAAATCGTTAATCTTCCAACGTTTGTGGTATTACCGTCATTTACAACTGCATCTCGCAAATGAATGTATTCTTCAGAGTGGAGCTTGGTCTGATTCAGACGGATAGATAGCAAACGTTCTGATTCAATTTTTGCATACATATCAACGACGTATTGGTGAAACAATTGACGGTATTTTAAATTATAATTGTCTTCATCCTGCCGAATGATTAGTCTATGGGAATAATAATGCATTGCACTGCATTTCTTATTCATTTCTTTGTTAGTGGCTGGATTCATCAATTTAATATTAAAGTGATAGCCGTCGGCTCCATCCCAAAAAATGATAGGATATTGTAGGGCATCTTAGCATCGATGTATTTCAGCAATTCTTACCAACTGAGCGTTTCGCTTATGAAGAATAATATCTCGAGGTAAAAACTGATCACCGACCATAACGATTGCCACTTCGTCGATAGTTGGAGCATTGTATCTACGCACATGTTGGCCAGGAGGCGTTTTGTCAGCGGAAATAACAATTTTATGCGTATCAGTAGGCATCAAATCGATGGCTGTTTTGAACAGACACACTAAATTATTATTTTCGTGGAAAAGATGTTGCAATTGGGAAACGATTGTCCTTTCAACGTTGGGAGAAATTTCGCAACGTGCATTAAGAATTTCTATCACTGATGAAGTACAATTGTAAAAATTTATAATTCTCGCCTGAGAACGGTAGAAGGGACCCTGCTCTATGATAAATTTGCCCTTTTACTTTGAAAGTAGGCATAAATTGATCTTGATTTTCGATTTGGGCACCAAACGACATCATTTGGAAACATGAGTTATATTTTCTGATCTGTGATAAAAAACGCTTAGATTCTGACGTAGTTCCAGTAAGTAAAGTCTTCAATGGCTCTGGTGGTGCAGCCAATAGAGGAAGCTTAACTTTTCCTGAGGCGCAACACATTCCAATTGTTTCACCATTGAATTTCAAGGCCTTGCAATAGTCCCGATTTGAACACATCTACTCAAGCTATAATCATCGACTGGGCTGTACCTGAATGCCAGGCGATAATTTTCAGGTTGCTCTAGTGATTCCTCGGCACGCTTTCTTTTCTTACTTTCTGTATCAGCCGCAAGCCTGTTTTCTTGCTGTTCTTGTGATTCCTCGGCAGGCCTTCTTTTTCCACTTTCTCTTTTAGGAGCAAGTCTGGTTTCACGTTGCTCTTGTGATTCCTCGGCACGTTTTCTGTTCTTACATTCTCTATCAGCCGCAAGCCTGTTTTCTTGCTGTTCTTGTGATTCCTCGGTACGCCTTCTTTTTTCACTTTCTCTTTTAGCAGCAAGTCTGGTTTCGCGTTGCTCTTGTGATTCCTCAGCACGCTTTCTTTTCTTACTTTCTCTATCAGCTGCAAGTTTCTTGGCATAGACTCTTTGAGCAGCTTCCTCGGCTGTTGACATTGTAGGTTCTTCAGTCATTTTACAATTAAACATTTTTCCGTGAACGAATGTCTTAAATACCTTCAATGACGTAATCGTCATAATGACGACATGACAACCTGATGACATGACGTCACTCGACACACAGACACACAGACAACTTATATATATATATAAATAAGCTGTTGGGGTGGCGCGAAGCACCACCCCAACACCTAGTTGGTAGGGGCGCTTCGTGACCCCCAAGCCCCCCCCCCCCCCCCGCGCACGTAAGTCGTTACGTGCTATATTAGTTACGCGCCATTGTAGTTGTGTCCCTATGTCCCACCTGTGAATATATATATATATATATATATATATACTAGCTGTTGGGGTGGCGCTTCGCGCCACCCCAACACCTAGTTGGTGGGGGCGCTTCGCGCCCCCCCCCCAAGCCCCCCCGCGCGCGTAAGTCGTTACGCGCCATATTAGTTACGCGCCATTGTAGTTGTGTCCCTAAGTCCCACCTGTGAATATAGATAGATATATATATATATATATATATATATATATATATATATATATATATATATATATATATATATATATATATATATATATATATATATATATATATATATATATATATATATATATATATATATATGTTTTTAACTACGTAAAACTTGCGAATATACAACATTCTTTGCTGTCCCATTGTCTGTGCATATAAATAGATTGTCAGGTTTACCGACTCTTGAACATGCAACATATAATGGTCCATGGGAAAACAATCCGTATTCAGATCTATACCTCATGATTCTAATGATTGCCCTTGAGCTTTGTTGATGGTGATTGCTAATCGACCATTCCCTGAGTCGCCATCGTCATTTATATATCCCCCTGTGCACCCCGGCGTCCCCTTTGTAGTTATGTCCCTGTGTCCCGGTCGTCATTTATATTCCCTGTGTCCCGGTCGTCATTTGTATCCCGGTGTCCCGGTCTGTATATACATTCGTTTTTTAGTTTTGTTTGTCTCCTTTATTTTTTTCCTTTTTTCTTTTTTTTCTTTTTTAGTTTATTTAGATTTTTAGATTTTTTAGTTTTTTTATTAGTTTTTAGTTTTTTTGTAGTTTTTACCATTTTTTTAGTTTTTTTAGTTTTTTTTTTACTTATGTCCTGGTCGTCATTTATACTCCCTGTGTCCCGGTCGTCATTTGTGTCTCGGTGCTTTGTTGATTGCTAATTTGTATTATATTTATATTTATATTTTTTATATTTATTAATATTTCTTTAGTTTTCTTTTTCTCTTATTTTTCAGTTTTTTCCTTTTTTTTAGTTTTTTCTTTTTTAGTTTTGTTTTTTTTTGTTTTTTACCTTTTTTAGTTTTTTTAGTTTTTTAGCTTTTTTAGTTTTTTTATTAGTTTTTAGTTTTTTTTAGTTTTTGCCTTTTTTTAGTTTTTTCAGTTTTTTTTAGTTTTTCGTTTTTTACCTTTTTTTAGTTTTTTTTTAGTTTTTTAGCTTTTTTAGTTTTTTTTCTTTTTAGTTTTTTTTGTAGTTTTTACCTTTTTTAGTTTTTTTTCTTCTTTTGTATTAGTGTGAAATAATTCAGACGTCATATGCGGACAAACACGACGTCACTCGACAGACAGACAGACAGACATAACCCACAAACAACTTATTTTTATATATATTTATTCATATTTTTTTAGTTTTCTTTTTCTCTTTTATTTTTCAGTTTTTTCCTTTTTTTTAGTTTTTTTCTTTTTTAGTTTTTAGTTTTTTTTAGTTTTTTACCTTTTTTTTAGTTTTTTTTAGTTTTTTTAGTTTTTTAGCTTTTTTAGTTTTTTTATTAGTTTTTATTTTTTTTGTAGTTTTTGCCTTTTTTTATTTTTTTCAGTTTTTTTTTAGTTATTAGATTTTTACCTTTTTTTAGTTTTTTTTAGTTTTTTAGCTTTTTTAGTTTTTTTTTCTTTGTAGTTTTTTTTTGTAGTTTTTACCTTTTTTAGTTTTTTTCTTCTTTTGTATTAGTGTGAAATAATTCAGACGTCATATGCGAACAAACATGACGTCACCTGATCCACAGATCCACACACAGACAACTTATTTATATATATATATTTTTTATATTTATTAATATTTTTTTAGTTTTCTTTTTCTCTTATTTTTCAGTTTTTTCCTTTTTTTTAGTTTTTTCTTTTTTAGTTTTTAGTTTTTTTTGTTTTTTACCTTTTTTTAGTTTTTTTAGTTTTTTTATTAGTTTTTAGTTTTTTTTTAGTTTTTGCCTTTTTTTTGTTTTTTCAGTTTTTTTTAGTTTTTCGTTTTTTACCTTTTTTTAGTTTTTTTTAGTTTTTTAGCTTTTTTAGTTTTTTTTCTTTTTAGTTTTTTTTGTAGTTTTTACCTTTTTTAGTTTTTTTTCTTCTTTTGTATTAGTGTGAAATAATTCAGACGTCATATGCGGACAAACACGACGTCACTCGACAGACAGACATAACCCACAAACAACTTATTTTTATATATATTTATTCATATTTTTTTAGTTTTCTTTTTCTCTTTTATTTTTCAGTTTTTTCCTTTTTTTTAGTTTTTTTCTTTTTTAGTTTTTAGTTTTTTTTAGTTTTTTACCTTTTTTTATTTTTTTTTAGTTTTTTTAGTTTTTTAGCTTTTTTAGTTTTTTTATTAGTTTTTATTTTTTTTGTAGTTTTTGCCTTTTTTTTATTTTTTTCAGTTTTTTTTTAGCTATTAGATTTTTACCTTTTATTAGTTTTTTTTAGTTTTTTAGCTTTTTTAGTTTTTTTTTCTTTGTAGTTTTTTTTTGTAGTTTTTACCTTTTTTAGTTTTTTTCTTCTTTTGTATTAGTGTGAAATAATTCAGACGTCATATGCGAACAAACATGACGTCACCTGATCCATCCACAGATCCACAGACAACTTATTTTTATATATATAGATATATATATATATATATATATATATATATATATATATATATATATATATATATATATATATATATATATATATATATATATATATATATATATATATATATACATATATATATATATATATATATATAGTAGCTGTTGGGGTGGCGCTTCGCGCCACCCCAACACCTAGTTGGTGGGGGCGCTTCGCGCCCCCCCCCCCAAGCCCCCCCGCGCGCGTAAGTCGTTACGCGCCATAATAGTTACGCGCCATTGTAGTTGTGTCCCTATGTCCCACCTGTGAATATAGATATATATATATATATATATATATATATATATATATATATATATATATATATATATATATATATATATATATATATATATATATATATATATATATATATATATATATATATATATATATATATATATATATATATATATATATATATATATATATATATATATATATATATGGTTTTAACTACGTAAAACTTGCGAATATACAACATTCTTTGCTGTCCCATTGTCTTTGCATATAAATAGATTGTCAGGTTTACCGACTCTTGAACATGCAACATATAATGGTCCATGGGAAAACAATCTGTATTCAGATCTATACCTCATGATTCTAATGATTGCCCTTGAGCTTTGTTGATGGTGATTGCTAATCGACCATTCCCTGTCCCAGTGTCCCGGTCGTCATTTACATCCCCCTGTTTCCCCCGGTGTCCCCGTTGTAGTTGTTTCCCTGTGTCCCGGTCGTCATTTATATTCCCTGTGTCCCGGTCGTCATTTGTATCCCGGTGTCCCGGTCTGTATATACATTCGTTTTTTAGTTTTGTTTTTCTCCTTTATTTTTTTCCTTTTTTTTTCTTTTTTAGCTTATTTAGATTTTTAGATTTTTTAGTTTTTTTATTAGTTTTTAGTTTTTTTTTCTTTTTAGTTTTTTTGTCCCGGTCGTCATTTATATCCCCCTGTTTCCCCCGGTGTCCCCGTTGTAGTTGTGTTCCTGTGTCCCGGTCGTCATTTATATTCCCTGTGTCCTGGTCGTCATTTGTATCCCGGTGTACCGGTCTGTATATACATTCGTTTTTTAGTTTTGTTTTTCTCCTTTATTTTTTTCCTTTTTTTTTCTTTTTTAGTTTATTTAAATTTTTGATTTTTTATTTTTTTTTATTAGTTTTTAGTTTTTTTTTCTTTTTAGTTTTTTTGTAGTTTTTACCTTCTTTTTAGTTTTGTTAATTTTTTTTTTACTTATGTCCTGGTCGTCATTTATACTCCCTGTGTCCCGGTGCTTTGTTGATTGCTAATCGAACATTCCTTTTGTCCTGGTCGCTTTCTCTTTGAGTGTCGTCATTTATTTTTTTCTTTTTTAGTTACCTTTTTTAGTTTTTTTTAGTTTTTTAGATGAAATTTTTTTTTAGTTTTTTCCTTTTTTTCTTTTTAGTTTTTTATTGGTTTTTACCTTTATGTTAGCTTATTTTTCAGTTTTTTCCTTTTTTTTTATTTTTTTTTTATTTTTTATTTTTTTTAGTTTTTTACCTTTTTTAGTTTTTTTTAGTTTTTTTAGTTTTTTTAGTTTTTTAGCTTTTTTACTTTTTTTTATTAGTTTTTAGTTTTTTTGTAGTTTTTGCCTTTTTTTAGTTTTTTCAGTTTTTTTTTAGTTTTTTATTGGTTTTTACCTTTATTTTAGCTTATTTTTCAGTTTTTTCCTTTTTTTTAGTTTTTTTTAGTTTTTAGTTTTTTTAGTTTTTTACCTTTTTTTAGTTTTTTTAGTTTTTTTAAGTTTTTTAGCTTTTTTATTTTTTTTATTAGTTTTTAGTTTTTTTGTAGTTTTTGCCTTTTTTTTAGTTTTTTTAGTTTTTTAGCTTTTTTATTAGTTTTTAGTTTTTTTTTGTAGTTTTTGCCTTTTTTTAGTTTTTTAGTTTTTTAGCTTTTTTATTTTTTTTATTAGTTTTTAGTTTTTTTTGTAGTTTTTGCCTTTTTTTAGTTTTTTCAGTTTTGACGTCACCTGATCCAGTTTTTTCAGGTGACGTCACCTGATCCACGATCCACAGATCCACAGACAACTTATTTTTATATATATAGATAGTTTTTTTTTTTTTTACTTATGTTCTGGTCGTCATTTATACTCCCTGTTTCCCGGTGCTTTGTTGATTTCTAATCGAACATTCCTTTTGTCCTGGTCGCTTTCTCTTTGAGTTTCGTCATTTATTTTTTTCTTTTTTAGTTCTTTTAGTTTTTACCTTTTTTAGTTTTTTTTAGTTTTTTAGATGAAATTTTTTTTTAGTTTTTTCCTTTTTTTCTTTTTAGTTTTTTATTGGTTTTTACCTTTATTTTAGCTTATTTTTCAGTTTTTTCCTTTTTTTTAGTTTTTTTTTTATTTTTTATTTTTTTTAGTTTTTTACCTTTTTTTAGTTTTTTTAGTTTTTTTAGTTTTTTAGCTTTTTTACTTTTTTTATTAGTTTTTAGTTTTTTTTGTAGTTTTTGCCTTTTTTTAGTTTTTTCAGTTTTTTTTTTAGTTTTTTATTGGTTTTTACCTTTATTTTAGCTTATTTTTCAGTTTTTTCCTTTTTTTTAGTTTTTTTTAGTTTTTAGTTTTTTTAGTTTTTTACCTTTTTTTAGTTTTTTTAGTTTTTTTAGTTTTTTAGCTTTTTTATTTTTTTTATTAGTTTTTAGTTTTTTTTGTAGTTTTTGCCTTTTTTTTAGTTTTTTTAGTTTTTTAGCTTTTTTATTAGTTTTTAGTTTTTTTGTAGTTTTTGCCTTTTTTTTAGTTTTTTTAGTTTTTTAGCTTTTTTATTTTTTTTATTAGTTTTTAGTTTTTTTTGTAGTTTTTGCCTTTTTTTAGTTTTTTCAGTTTTGACGTCACCTGATCCAGTTTTTTCAGGTGACGTCACCTGATCCATCCATCCACAGACAGACAGACAACTTATTTTTATATATATATATATATATATATATATATATATATATATATATATATATATATATATATATATATATATATATATATATATATATATATACATATATATATATATATATATATATATATATATATATATATATATATATATATATATATATATATATATATATATATATATATATATATATATATATATATATATATATATATATATATATATATATATATATATATATATATATATATATATATATATGTTTTTAACTACGTAAAACTTGCGAATATACAACATTCTTTGTTGTCCCATTGTCTGTGCATATAAATAGATTGTCAGGCTTACCGACTCTTGAACATGCAACATATAATGGTCCATGGGAAAACAATCCGTATTCAGATCTATACCTCATGATTCTAATGATTGCCCTTGAGCTTTGTTGATGGTGATTGCTAATCAACGATTCCCTGTGTCGCCGTCGTCATTTATATATCCCCCTTTGCCCCCCGGCGTCCCCGTTGTAGTTGTGTTCCTGTGTCTCGGTCGTCATTTATATTCCCTGTGTCCCGGTCGTCATTTGTGTCCCGGTGTCCCAGTCTGTGATTTCTCTTTGAGGGTCCCGGGCGTCATTTATATTCCTTGTGTCCCGGCGTCCCGGTCGTTATTTCTGTCCCGGTGTCCCTGTCTGTATATACATTCGTTTTTGAATTGGTCTTTTTTTAGGTTTTAGTTTTTTACCTTTTTTTAGTTTTTTTAGTTATACCTCATGATTCTAATGATTGCCCTTGAGCTTTGTTGATGGTGATTGCTAATCGAACATTCCCTGTGTCCCTGTCGTCATTTATATATCCCCTGTGCCCCCCGGTGTCCCCTTTGTAGTTGTGTCCCTGTGTCCCGGTCGTCATTTATATTCCCTATGTCCCGGTCGTCATTTGTATCCCGGTGTCCCGGTCTTTATATACATTCGTTTTTGAAATGGTATATGATGAAAATTTTTTTTGTATTTTTCCCCTTTTTTCTTTTTAGTTTTTTTTTGGTTTTTACTTTTTTTTAGTTTTTTAATTTTATTTTATGTTTTCTTTCTAGTTTTTTTTTCTTTTTATTTTTTCTAGTTTTGTTTTTCTCCTTTATTTTTCATTTTTTTTCCTTTTTTATTTTTTTTATTTTTTATTTTTTTTTAGTTTTTTAGCTTTTTTAGTTTTTTTATTAGTTTTTTTTTTTTTAGTTTTTTTGTAGTTTTTACCTTTTTTTTAGTTTATTTAGTTTTTTTTTACTGGTCGTTCTGGTCGTCATTTATCCTCCCTGTGTCCCGGTCGTCATTTATGTCCCGGTGCTTTGTTGATGGTGATTGCTAATCAAACATTCCTTGTGTCCCGGTCGCTTTCTCTTTGAGTGTCCCGGTCGTCATTTATATTCCCTTTGTGCCGATGTCCCGGTCGTCATTTGTGTCCTGATGTCCTGGTCTGTCATTTCGTCAGTCGAAAACATGATGTCAGTCAACACACAAACATGACGTCACCCGACAGACCCACACACACACAGATAACTTATTTTTATATATATAAATTGATATACATATATATATATATATATATATATATATATATATATATATATATATATATATATATATATATATATATATATATATACTAGCTGTTAGGGTGGCGCTTCGCGCCACCCCAACACCTAGTTGGTTGGGCGCTTCGCGCCCCCCCCAAGCCCCCCCGGGCGCGTAAGTCGTTACGCGCATTATTAGTTACGTGCCATTGTAGTTGTGTCCCTGTGTTCCACCTGTGAATATAGATAGATTTATATATGTGTTTCAAACTACGTAAAACTTGCGAATATACAACATTCTTTGCTTTCCCATTGGCTGTGCATATACAAAGCCTTATGTACTAATAATGACGTCATATGCAAACGCTTTTTTTACAAACAAACAAACATGCATACACACAACTCGTTTTTATATAGATAGATAGATAGATAGATACAATACAAATTAACTGCGTAAAACTTGCGAATATACAACATTCTTCGCTGTCAAATTGTCGCTACATATAAATAGATTGTCAGGTTTACCGACCCTCGAACATGCAACGCACAATTGTCCATGAGAAAAACAATCAGTATTAAGATCTATACCTCATTTTTCTAATGATTGACCTTGAGCTTTGTTAATGGTGATTGCAAATGCTAATTGAATTGGGAATTGCAATCGTTTAAATTGAAAAGACAGATCTGTTGGAATCATGGGAATGCGAGGAATAAGAACAGCCTCACCCTCAAAAGGCCCTGTCAAGATTGTGGCCTCTATTAGGTTTTCCATTGTTTTTTTTTTTACGGCAAGTCGCGTGCCATTGCAAAGCTTTGGTGGGTTGATATTTCTTAAAAGTATTATTGGTACACCTATTTTTAGTTGTAGCACGTGTGGTGGAAACCCTGAAAGATCTATGGAATTTTAAAATTCAGATGGATAATTAACCGCTTCATTTGGTTCCAAAACTGTGTCGACTGACTTGTAAAGGACTGCCTGGTCTCGAATCTTGGTCAAAACAATATTGTTGATTTCGTGGACGTCTATATTTTTGGGTGCGAGAATCGCTCTTTCACTTAGCCATTTATTATTTTTATAATTTTTTAGAATATTCGGAAATACTTTTTCAATCAATTCATTTTTGGACGTCACTAAATTACAGAAATCAGCAGGTAGTTGTATACGTCCTGAAATTGAGTCTACTGGGAGCTTTCCGTTTCCAATTGCCAGCAATTGATCTGCAAATGTTTGACCAGAGTCATCGTTTTGCAATCGGACACGCATATTTGTAGTTAATTTTAATATTTTTACATGTGCCCATAAATTAGAATTTTTCAGGCAAGCATTCATTTCGTCTGCAGGAGTTGATCTAGGTATTATAGGTAATGTTTGCCTGAAATCTCCCGCAAGCAATATTAATGTGCTGCCAAAGGGTTTTTGACTTGCCTCTCAAATCTTTCAAGCATTGATCCAGAGCCTCGAGTGATTTTTTGTGTGCCATTGTGCACTCATCCCAAATAATAAGTTTGCATTGCTGCAATACTTTACCCATCCCAGATGATTTGGAAATATTGCCCGTGGGAGTTTCTGTAGAATGCAAATTCAGAGGCAATTTCAAAGCGGAATGAGCAGTTCTTCCAACAGGCATCAATGTTGCGGCTATTCCGGACGACGCAATTGCCAACGCTATATCATTTTTTGATCGAATTGATGCCAGAATCAGTTTTATCACAAACGTTTTACCAGTATCTCCTGGCGCATCCAAAAAGAAAATTTCTCCAACGTTGTTATCGACACAATGCATTATCGTATCATAAATGTCTTTTTGTTCCTACGTTAACTTGGAAATGTTATTTTGTACATACGACAATAGATCACTCGTACTGTAACTTTGTTCACGATCCAATTCTACACATGTCGAAACAGCAGCGATACGGTTAGGTGAAGGCATTCCCAAATCCTGAAGAGGTTTGTTTGCCATACGTACACACAAATCTTCTATAATAACTAATGTGTAGTTATAAATTTCTGATGTAAAATCAAAATTCATATCTGACGTCTCTAACTGTTTTCGATGGAGTATATCTTCGGACATTTTTGACTTATATTTTTCCCATAACTCTGTAGGAGCTGATGGAGAGCAAGTTGTTTAAATGATGCCAAACAATGCACGAATTTGACTTGGGGTTGACGTTTCGCACGCGTCATTGATGCAGTTATCCCAGTGTTGGTCATTCTCCAATAAATTCAGAGCTTGGCATGCACTACGGTAAGTGTCATGTATAGTACCGTTTACAGTTCTCAAATACTCAAAGGATGTTGGACCGGGTACATTCACCAAAAGCAGGCGTAGAAAGAAGCATTCATGTTGATTGGGGTGAACGGTGTAGAGTCTTCCTATCGTGGTATCTTTGAAGATGGTAGGTTGGCCGTCTACTGACTTACCCTTTTTTCGACGTTCAAATACTTTATTTTTAGTATTCCACGTGTAATACGAAGGCACTTCAGTATACAGCAGTTTTTTTTGCAAAAGAATCATTTTTGCAAAGCGAAAAAAAGCTGTTAATGTTGTATCCGGTGGATTCAGGGCTCTTTGTTGCACGTTGGTTTCCGTGAAATAAACACGTTGACCATTCTGTAAATGTACCGCTAAGTGAACAACAGCTGGACTACGTTCATGTATTGGAAATGAAAGAATTCGCCAAACAGCTTCATTACTGCTTATGTATCTTCCAGCCTGATATTGTACGATTTCGTCGAAATCTTTGATTTCGGGCTGCAAGCCAAAAACTGCCATGTCACTGCCTTTGTTGACGTATTTACATATGTATTTGATTGCCTTTACGGAGTTACAGTATTCAACGTTTATGTGTGCATTAAATGTTTTTGATAATAATGGGGAATATGGAACAACCCACTGGTTATCTACTTCGATGGTGGTACCGTTATGCTTCTTTATTATTGCTGTTTTACCGCCATCTTCAGTAGATCTTCTTCTATATTGTGGGTAACCATCATTGCCAGTAATTGTCTTTGATACTAAAAGTCGAGGATATTGCTTTGTGCACCTTCCTTTGGCCATGCATGGTGAATTTTCGTTCAGTGCACCGCAAGGTCCATGTATCATATTTTTTACAATAATATCATGTAACCCCTTATCGACATTTTTATCAGGTATTTCAGCGGAAATCACATCATCAATTTCGTTCGAAGTAATTTTTTTATGTAGCCAGATTAGTATATGTGCGTGTGGCAAACCTCGTTTTTGCCATTCCACTGAGTACATCCAGCATCACACTGACCCAAACACTTCAAGTTTTACTATGTAGTTTATCAGTGATTTCAACTTTTGCCGGAAGACACGGGCCGTAATGTCATGCCTATGAACCGCCGATTGGCCTTGAAGTAAAAGCTGCAGTATCTCGTCCCAAGATTGATTACATGTAAATGTAATAAATAAATCTGGACGACCATAGAGACGAACATACGCAATAGCATCTTGAGCATATTCATGCATATGACGGGGACTGCCAGCATATGACGAAGGTAAAATTGTTAATCTTCCAACGTTTGTGGTATTACCGTCATTTATAACTGCATCTCGCAAATGAATGTATTGTTCAGAGCGGAGCTTGGTCTGATTCAGGCGGATATATAACAAACGTTCTGATTCAATTTTAGCATACATATCAACGACAAATTGGTGAAACAATTCACGGCATTTTAAAATAGAATTTTTTTCATCCTGCCGAATCATTAGTCTATAGGAATAATAATGCATTGCACTGCATTTCTTATTCATTTCTTTGCTAGTGGCTGGATTCATCAATTTAATATTAAAGTGATAGCCGTCGGCTCCATCCCAAAAAATGATAGGATATTGTAGGGCATCGTAGCATCGATGAGTTTCAGCAATTCTTAACAACTGAACGTTTCGCTTATGAAGAATAATATCTCGAGGTAAAAACTGATCACCAACCATAACGATTGCCACTTCGTCGATAGTTGGAGCATTGTATCTACGCACATGTTGGCCAGGAGGCGTTTTGTCAGCGGAAATAGCAATTTTATGCGTATCAGTAGGCATCAAATCGATGGCTGTTTTGAACAGACGCAATAAATTATTATTTTCGTGGAAAAGATGTTGCAATTGGGAAACGATTGTCCTTTCAACCTTGGGAGAAATTTCGCAACGTGCATTCAATTCAGAATTTCTATCACTGATGAAGTACAATTGTAAAAATTTATGATTCTCGCCTGCGAATGGTAGAAGGGACCCTGTTCTATGATAAATTTGCCCTTTTACTTTGAAAGTAGACATAAATTGATCTGGATTTTCCTTTTGGGCTCCAAACGACGTCATTTGGAAACATGAGTTGTATTTTCTGATTTTTGACAAAAAACGCTTAGATTCTGACGTAGTTCCAGTAAGGAAAGTCGTCAATGGCTCTGGTGGTGCAGCCAATAGAGGAAGTTTAACTTTTCCTGAGGCGCAACACATTCCCATTGTTTCACCATTGAATTTCAAGGCCTTGCAATAGGGACAAATTTTAGACATTGTCCCGATTTGAACACATCTACTCAAGCTATAATAATCGACTGGGCTGTACCTGAATGCCTGGCGATAACTTTCAGGTTGCTCAGATTCCTCGGCACGCTTTGTTTTCTTACTTTCTCTATCAGCAGTAAGCCTGATTTCTTGCTGTTCTTGTGATTCCTCGGCACGCTTTCTTTTCTTACTTTCTCTATCAGCAGCAAACCTGATTTCTTGCTGTTCTTGTGATTCCTCGGCACGCCTTCTTTTTTCACTTTCTCTTTTAGCAGCAAGTCTGCTTTCGCGTTGCTCTGGTAGTTCCTCGGCACGCTTTCTTTTCTGACTTTCTCTATCAGCAGCAAGTTTTTTGGCTTAGACTCTTTGAGCATCTTCATCGGCTTTTGCCATTGTAAGTTCATCAGTCATTTTAAACTTAAACATTAATAGATTTCTACGTGAACATATATGTCTTAAATATTTTTAATGACGTCACCGTCATAGCAAAAATGACGACAACTAACTTCATGACGTCAGCCGACACAGAAACATGACGTCACCTGATCCACAGACAGACAACTTATTTTTATATATATACTAGCTGTTGGGGTGGCGCTTCGCGCCACCCCAACACCTAGTTGGTGGGGGCGCTTCGCGCCCCCCCCCCCCCCCCCCCAAGCCCCCCCGCGCGCGTAAGTCGTTACGCGCCATAATAGTTACGCGCCATTGTAGTTGTGTCCCTATGTCCCACCTGTGAATATAGATAGATATATATATATATATATATATATATATATATATATATATATATATATATATATATATATATATATATATATATATATATATATATATATATATATATATATATATATATATGGTTTTAACTACGTAAAACTTGCGAATATACAACATTCTTTGCTGTCCCATTGTCTTTGCATATAAATAGATTGTCAGGTTTACCGACTCTTGAACATGCAACATATAATGGTCCATGGGAAAACAATCTGTATTCAGATCTATACCTCATGATTCTAATGATTGCCCTTGTTGATGGTGATTGCTAATCGACCATTCCCTGTCCCGGTGTCCCGGTCGTCATTTATATCCCCCTGTTTCCCCCGGTGTCCCCGTTGTAGTTGTGTCCCTGTGTCCCGGTCGTCATTTATATTCCCTGTGTCCCGGTCGTCATTTGTATCCCGGTGTCCCGGTCTGTATATACATTCGTTTTTTAGTTTTGTTTTTCTCCTTTATTTTTTTCCTTTTTTTTTCTTTTTTAGTTTATTTAGATTTTTAGATTTTTTAGTTTTTTTATTAGTTTTTAGTTTTTTTTTCTTTTTTTTTGTAGTTTTTACCTTCTTTTTAGTTTTGTTAGTTTTTTTTTTTACTTATGTCCTGGTCGTCATTTATACTCCCTGTGTCCCGGTGCTTTGTTGATTGCTAATCGAACATTCCTTTTGTCCTGGTCGCTTTCTCTTTGAGTGTCGTCATTTATTTTTTTCTTTTTTAGTTCTTTTAGTTTTTACCTTTTTTAGTTTTTTTTAGTTTTTTAGATGAAAATTTTTTTTACTTTTTTCCTTTTTTCTTTTTAGTTTTTTATTGGTTTTTACCTTTATTTTAGCTTATTTTTCAGTTTTTTTCTTTTTTTTAGTTTTTTTTTATTTTTTATTTTTTTTAGTTTTTTACCTTTTTTTAGTTTTTTTAGTTTTTTTAGTTTTTTAGCTTTTTTACTTTTTTTATTAGTTTTTAGTTTTTTTTGTAGTTTTTGCCTTTTTTTAGTTTTTTCAGTTTTTTTTTTAGTTTTTTATTGGTTTTTACCTTTATTTTAGCTTATTTTTCAGTTTTTTCCTTTTTTATAGTTTTTTTTTAGTTTTTAGTTTTTTTAGCTTTTTACCTTTTTTTAGTTTTTTTAGTTTTTTTAGTTTTTTAGCTTTTTTATTTTTTTTATTAGTTTTTAGTTTTTTTTGTAGTTTTTGCCTTTTTTTAGTTTTTTTTTAGTTTTTTAGCTTTTTTATTAGTTTTTAGTTTTTTTTGTAGTTTTTGCCTTTTTTTAGTTTTTTTCTTTTTAGTTTTTTGTAGTTTTTACCTTCTTTTTAGTTTTGTTAGTTTTTTTTTTTACTTATGTCCTGGTCGTCATTTATACTCCCTGTGTCCCGGTGCTTTGTTGATTGCTAATCGAACATTCCTTTTGTCCTGGTCGCTTTCTCTTTGAGTGTCGTCATTTATTTTTTTCTTTTTTAGTTCTTTTAGTTTTTACCTTTTTTAGTTTTTTTTAGTTTTTTAGATGAAAATTTTTTTTAGTTTTTTCTTTTTTTCTTTTTAGTTTTTTATTGGTTTTTACCTTTATTTTAGCTTATTTTTCAGTTTTTTCCTTTTTTTTTAGTTTTTTTTATTTTTTATTTTTTTTAGTTTTTTACCTTTTTTTAGTTTTTTTTTAGTTTTTTAGCTTTTTTACTTTTTTTATTAGTTTTTAGTTTTTTTTTGTAGTTTTTGCCTTTTTTTAGTTTTTTCAGTTTTTTTTTTAGTTTTTTATTGGTTTTTACCTTTATTTTAGCTTATTTTTCAGTTTTTTCCTTTTTTTAGTTTTTTTTTAGTTTTTAGTTTTTTTAGTTTTTTACCTTTTTTTAGTTTTTTTAGTTTTTTTAGTTTTTTAGCTTTTTTATTTTTTTTATTAGTTTTTAGTTTTTTTTTGTAGTTTTTGCCTTATTTTAGTTTTTTTAGTTTTTTAGCTTTTTTATTAGTTTTTAGTTTTTTTTGTAGTTTTTGCCTTTTTTAGTTTTTTTAGTTTTTTAGCTTTTTATTTTTTTTATTAGTTTTTAGTTTTTTTGTAGTTTTTGCCTTTTTTTAGTTTTTTCAGTTTTGACGTCACCTGATCCAGTTTTTTCAGGTGACGTCACCTGATCCATCCACAGACAGACAGACAACTTATTTTTATATATATAGATATATATATATATATATATATATATATATATATATATATATATATATATATATATATATATATATATATATATATATATATATATATATATATATATATATATATATATATATATATATATATATATAGTTGTCTGTCTGTCGAGTGACGTCATTATATGACATCTGAATTATTTCATCATATACCAATTCAAAAACGAATGTATTCAAGCCGAAGTAGCTGAGTTGGTAAAGCGTTATGCTCCAGGTTCCAGGTCCGAGAGGCTCCAGGTTCGAACCTTGGCTTTAGCATTAATAAAAAAGAAGAAAAAAACTAAAAAAGGTAAAAACTACAAAAAAAATAAAAAGGAAATACTAAAAAAACTAAAAAAGCTAAAAAACCAAAAAAAAACTAAGAAAACAAACTAAAAACTAATAAAAAAAACTAAAAAAACTAAAACTGAAAAAGAAAATGAAACTAAAAAAAGGAAAAAACTGAAAAATAAAGGAGAAAAAGAAAACTAAAAACCGGGACACAGGGAATATAAATGACGACCGGGACACTCAAAGAGAAATTTCAGACTGGGACACTGGGACACAAATAACGACCGGGAGGCATAAATGACGACCGGGACACTCAAAGATAAATTACAGACCGGGACACCAGGACACAAATGACGACCGGGACACCGGGACACAGGGAATATAAATGACGACCGGGACGCTCAAAGAAAAATTACAGACTGGGACACTGGGACACAAATGACGACCGGGATACTGGGAATATAAATGACGACCGGGACACAGGGACACAACTAAAAGGGGGATGCTGGGGGCACAGGGGGATATATAAATGACGACAGGGACACAGGGAATGTTCGATTAGCAATCACCATCAACAAAGCTCAAGGGCAATCATTAGAATAATCAGGTATAGATCTGAATACGGATTGTTTTTCCCATGGACAATTTTATGTTCCATGTTCAAGAGTCGGTAAACCTGACAATCTATTTCTATGCACAGACAATGGGACATCGAAGAATATTGTATATTCGCAAGTTTTACGTAGTTAAAAACATATATATATATATATATATATATATATATATATATATATATATATATATATATATATATATATATATATATATATATATATATATATATATATATATATATCTTTCTATATTCACAGGTGGGACACAGGGACACAACTACAATGGCACGTAACTAATATGGCGCGTAACGACTTAAGCGCGCGGGGGGGGGCGCGAAGCACCCCCACCAGCTAGGTATATATATATATATATATATATATATATATATATATATATATATATATATATATATATATATATATATATATATATATATATATATATATATATATATATATATATATATATATATATATATATATATATATGTATATATATTTCGCCACCAGGCTCCAGCACGGAACGCGGCAGGCTTCTATATAAGGATTCTCATTGTCCCTTGTGTTCTATTTTAGTTTTTTCAAAGATATTTGATTATTAAAGCAAGTCCAATTTCAAACAATGATATCTACTAAGCTTCATAGTTTTGGTTTTCTTTTTTAAGGTTTTTGAATTCTTGTAATCCCTTGTTTTTTAATTTGAATTTTTTTTCTTTTTTCTTTTTTTAGTTTTTTTAGTTTTTTCTTTTTTTCTTTACCCTTTTTAAGTTTTTTTTTTTAGTTTTTTCTTCTTTTTTCATTTTATTTTTCTTCTTTATTTTTTAGTTTTTTTCCGGAACGAGCCCCAGCAAGTGTGCAAGGTGCTAATTTTTAGCTGCGTAAAACTTGCAGATATACAATTGGTAATTCCTCTGATATACTCTGGTAATTCCTCGAAACGCATTCTTTTTTTACTTTCTCTTTCAGCCGCAAGCTAGGTGCATATAAATAGACCGTCCGGTTTACCGACTCTAGAACATGCAACATATAATTGTCCATGGGAAACACATTTCGTATTAAGATCTATTCCGCATATTTCTAATGATTGCCTTTGAGCTTTGTTGATGGTTATTGCAAATGCTAATCGAATTGGGAATTGCAATCTTTTAAATTGAAAAGGCAGAGCCATTGGAATCATGGTAATGCGAGGAATAAGAACAGCCTCACCCTTGGAAGGCCCTGCCAAGATTGTTGCCTCTATTACGTTTTCAATTGTTTTTTTTTACGGCAAGTCGCGTGCCGTTGCAAAGCTTATGCGGGTTAATATTTCGCCATAGTATTATTGGTACCCCTAGAGATCCCCTGGAGATCCAGGGAATTTAAAAATTCTGATGGATAGTTAACCGCTTCATTTGATTCCAGAACTGTGTCGACTGACTTGTACCCGGCGGGTACAAGGGCCCCAGCACGGCACGCGGCAGGCTTCTATATATGGATTCTCATTGTCCCTTGTGTTCTATTGCAGTTTTCTCAAAGATATTTGATTATTAAAGTCCAATTTCAAAACATGATATCTACTAAACTTGAAAGTTTTGGTTTTCTTTTTTAAGTTTTTTGAATTCTTGTAATCCCTTATTTTTTATTTTAATTTTTTTTCTTTTTTAGGTTTTTTCTTTTTTCTTTTTAGTTTTTTTTAGTTGTTTATAGTTTTTTCTTTTTTTTAGTTCATTTTTCTTCTTTATTTTTAAGTTTTTTCTGGAACGTGCCCCAGCAAGACGTGTGCATGGCACTAATTTTTAACTGCGTAAAACTTGTGGATATACAACTGATAATTCCTCTGATATACTCTGGTAATTCCTCGACACACATTGTTTTTTTTTACTTTCTCTTTCAGCCGCAAGCCAGGTGCATATAAATAGACCGTCCGGTTTACCGACTCTAGAACATGCAACATATAATTGTCCATGGGAAACGTATTAAGTCGCAATGGCAATTCGTATTAAGAAATATACCGCATTTTTCTAATGATTGCTTTGCTGATGGTGATTGCAAATGCTAATCGAGTTGGGAATTGCAATCTTTTACATTGAAAAGGCAGATCCATTGGAATCATGGGAACGCGAGAAATAAGAACAGCCTTACCCTTGGAAGTGTCAAGATTGTTGCCTCTATTACGTTTTAAATTTTTTTTTTCACGGCAACTCGCGTGCCGTTGCAAAGCTATGGTGGGTTAATATTTCGCAACAATTTTAATGGTACGCCTAGATATACCCTGGAGATCCAGGGAGTTTAAAAATTCTGATGGATAGTTAACCGCTTCGTTTGATTCCAGAACTGTGTCAACTGACTTGTAAATGGCTGCCTGATTTCGAATCTTGGTCAGAACAGTATTTTCGATTTCGTGGACGTCTTTGTTCTTGGCTGCCAGATTCGGTCGTTCACCTAGCCATTTATGATTTTTATAATTGGTTAATATATTCGGAAATAACTTTTCAACCAAATCATTTTTTGACGTCACTAAATTACAGAATTCAGGAGGCAGTTGTATACGTCCTGAAATTGAGTCAACTGGGAGCTTTCCTTTTCCAATTGCCAGCAATTGATCTGAAAATATTTCAGCAGAATGATCGTTTTGCAATCGGACACGCATATTTATAGTTAATTCTAATGTCTTTACGTGTAGCCACAAATTAGAATTTTTAAGGCAAGCATTCATTTCGTCTGTAGGTGTCGATCTAGGAATAACAGGTAATGTTTGCCTGAAATCTCACGCAAGCAATTTTAATGTGCTGCCAAAGGGTTTGGACTTTTCTCGTAAATCTTGCAATGATCCGTCAAGAGCCTCGAGCGATTTTTTGTGTGCCATTGTGCACTCGTCCCAAACAATAAGTTTCAATTAATGCAATACTTTACCTATCCAAGATGATTTGGAAATGTTGCACGTGGGAGTTTCTGTAGACTGCATATTCAGAGGCAATTTCAAAGTGGAATGAGTGGTTATTTCACCAAGCAGCAATGTTGCGGTTATTTTGGACGACGCAAGGGCCAACGCTATGTCATTTTTGGATGTAATTGATGACGTAAATTGGACATTCCTAATCTAGCCCTTTCTCATTGAGCCGCAAGCCTGGTTTTGTGTTGCTCTGGTGTTCCCTTTTTGGTGACATTGTAGGATACTTATACACGCATTGCTTTTGTAGTTCAGCGACACACCTTCTTTCTTTACTATCTCTATCAGCCGCAAGCCTGGTTTCGCGTTTTTCTTCTTTTTTCTTTTTTAGTTTTTTCTTTTTTTATTCGTTTTTTTCTTTTTTTTCGTTTTTTTGAGTTTTTTACCTAATTTAAGTTTTTAGTTTTTTTCTTTTTTTTTTCATTTTTTTTAGTTTTTTTCAGTTTTTTCTTTTCTTTTTTTCTTTTTCTTTAGTTTTTGTCTTTTTGTTTTTTATTTTAGTTGTTCTTTTTTTAGTTTTCTTCTTTTTTAGTTTTTCATTTTTTTGGCTTTTCCTTTTTTTTTACTTTTTTTCTTTTTTAGTTTTTTATTTTTTTTTATTCTTCTGTTTTAGTTTTTTTTCTTTTTAGTTTTTTTTTCTTTTTAGTTTTTTTTTCCTTTTTTCTTTTTAGTTTTTACCTATTTTATTTTTTTATTTATTTGTTTTCCTTTTTATTTTTTCCCTTTAGTCTCTATTTTTTTTCGTTTTTTTTTCGTTTTCTTTAGTTTTTTCTTTTTGCCTCTTTTTTAGTTCCTTTTTTTAGTTTTTTCTTTTTTAGTTTTTCCTTTTTTAATATTTTTTATTGTTTAGTTTTTCCTTATTTTTAGTTTTTATTCTTTTTTTCTTTTCTTTTTTTTAGTTTTTCTTATAAAATAACATATATAGATAGTTTTTAATTCTTTTAAGTGTTTATAGTTAGTTTTTTTTATATAATGATGTCATACTTAGTGACAGACAGACGGACGGACAGACGGACAGACACTACATTTTATATATTTCCTTTTTTTGTTTTTTTAGCTTTTCCTTTTTTTAGCTTTTTTTCTTTTTTAGTTTTTTAATTTTTTTTTTATTTTTTATTCTTCTTTTTTTAGTTTTTTTTTCTTTTTTAGTTTTTTTTGTTTTTCTTTTTAGTTTTTGCCTTTTTTTTTACATTTTTAGTTTTTTTCTTTTTTATTTTTTCCCTTGTCTTTTTCTTTTTTAGTTTTTTTTCGATTTTTCTCTTTCTTTAGTTTGTGACTTTTTGTCTTTTAATTAGTTTTCTTTTTTTAGCTGTTGAAGACGTTGACGACAATATTTATCAATTTAAAATACCATTCAGATCGTTTTTTGGGGTCCATCAATGTTGGGCAAAACGATACTTTCGACAAAAATAATGCGTAATCAAAATAAAATGTTTTTCGAAAACCCACAAAAAATCTACTATTGATACAGTGTTTGCCAAGAGTTCTATAATAAAATAAAGGTTATTGTACTAGACACAAAATTCATACTGGGATTTGATGTGTTCAACATTATTGAACCAAATGCTGTATTGATTATTGATGAGTTCAGCTGAATCCGTTGAGCAATTGTCTCAGAAAATGCTACAATTGTCAACTCAAATCCATAGGTTTATAATTCTAGATTAACAATATATTAATAACAGTCTATTCTTAAATCATGAAAAAATTTCCGTGATCCTATTTCTACACAATCTCTTTCATCAGAGTATGACAAAGTTTGCTTTGAATTGCAACTACTAAATCATTTACAGAGTTGTTTGTGATTCAAGTTCTCTAATAACCCTCAATAAGCAAATATATATAGGTGCTTTTACTACGAGTAGTTGTAGGACTTGTAAACAATTTTTCTAAAAAATGGCCAAACACTACAAATTGACGCCATTAGAACTTGCCCTTTCTCCAATAGAACACTTTAAAGACAATGTCAGTAAATTCATTAATGTTGACAATGTTGCCGATGATAAAAACTATTTTTACTTCAAGATACACTTCGGCGAGTGGACAAAGATAAACCCTATCATGTGAGATCCATCAAGGTAATTGTCATTGATAAAAAGGATACGTCTGCTCAAGATTCTGGAGCACCAACACAATCAAAGGAGGAAGATTCAAAATTGTCAATTGTTGGAGACCTAATACCACGCTCATATCTTGGACTAAGTAAAAAATCTAAATATATCTGGTCAAAAGCAATCACATTCAAGTTGATATTAAAGGGAAACGAATTACAATTCAGGGTAAAAGTTGTGATCTACTTGATTTAATATATGATATGGTCACAAATCATAAAGGACTTTTGTCATTTGACAACCATCTATATAACTTTTTAATTACATTAAGCTTTCCGTAAAGTCTTATTACTAATAAGCCAATTCTAAAGAAATTAAAGGAACTTAGCAGTCTAACATTAAAACAAGCAGAACAAAAATATTTTGAATCAATCTTGGAAAATACTGTGATGGTGAGACAAAAGCGAAGATATATTGAAATCAACTTATCAACACCGCCGCCACCCAATAGTATGCAAAATGGTTGCGGACATTATACTACGTCTTTGCGTTCAAAATGGTTGAAGTATTGAAACGTGTTTTTGAAAATATTGGTGAAGTGGGATATCTAAGCTCCCCCACCACACTTTCTAAAGTCGCTGGGCTTTAAAAAACATTTGGGAGAGATTATCTACAAAATGAACCAAGTTATGCTCTACATCGAAATCCTAACATTAGTGATAATGATTATCGAAAAACTAAAGCCTTTCTCCCATTACATATAATGCAAGCAGATCTTTTTACTCTAGATGAGATTCAAAGGGGTCACAATACGCCCTACAAATATATCCTGCTTGCAATTGGTGTCTTTAGTTGCTATTCATATTCTATTCCATTGCAGTCAAAGAGAGGTATTGAAGTTGCTAAACCTATAGAAATCATTCTTGAGCAAAATTGTCATAGAAAAATTCAAACGTATCGAGGAAGTGAATTTGTTAATCCATATGTAGAGATGGTATTGTTGAAGTATAATACAATACTCTCTCATAGTCATAGTTTTATAAGGGCCGCAATGGCCGAACGATTGATAAGAACTAATTAGCTTTTAATTTCAAGATATTTTACACTGAAAAATACTTCTGCTTTTATTCAAAATTTAAATAAAGTCATGTAAATTTATAATGAATGCCGTCTTCGATCTCTGTCCAACGTTAGCCCTCAGGACGGTCATCGAGGAGATCATGATATACTTGACACTTTTATTAAAAAATATTCCAGTGAAAAGGTGTGAAGAAAAAATTCAATGCTGGTGATACTGTACAAATTGACAGAACATTTAATTGTGGTCCACTGAGCTTAGACATTGCAACTAGAGTATATGGAGACATTAGACATTAGACTTTAGACATTTTTTAGACATTTAGACTTTAGACATTAGAGTATATGTTAAACCCATAACATATACTCTAAGAGAAGCTAAAGTTAAAGAGACTCTCGATGGTCTTAATAACTATGAACTTCAAAAAGTTAAAAATATTAGTGTGTAAAAGATATTAAAGAGTCATACAGACAAGGGCAAGAGATAGTTGATTGTTCATTGGCTGGGATAAAACTCTGGTTTTGATTCTTGGAGAGCAGTTGAATACATAAGCAATGCCTAATAATTTCTGTGTTACATTCATGTCAAATGTTTCCAATCCCCTCCAAAATGATTTGAATAAAACTAGTGATTTTTTGACAAAACTCTCTCACACCATCAAATTTGATGGCGAGTTTGAAGTTGCTCAGGTTGATTGTATTCTTAAAAATGCATTATGATATCCTAAGAAATGATCGTGCATATGACATAAAAGTTAGACCACATGACTGGCCACTCGTTAGTGAGAACTGGATAGAAACAATGAACTCGGGTGAAATCTCTTCGTCACATTACCATACAAAGACTTTGGTAGCATGAATGATTTGTTTCGTGCTATCAATAGAAGAATCTCTGCTCGTAAGAATGGTGATTCTCAATTTAACTATTGAACGGAACAGGGTAAGCTCTACATTGGTTCAACCATTGACAATTAAAAGGTTATTCTCAATGATAATCTGAGAAAGGTTCTTGGTTTTAATTAGATTATAATCAATGGTAGAAGTGCTGGAAGCACTAATAGTATGGATCGTGTTATTTTTCATGGTATCTCCTCAGAGAGTTTTAAATTTCTTTACGCTTCATTCATTGAAACATCGAGAGTTGGTAAAAGCAAAGTTCCCCTCCTACTGGCTCATGAACGAAAAACCAGTCAAGATCACATTCTTCATTAAAATATAAAGTATCTTCATTATATCCCTGTAAACCCTTTCTATTTGGAACTCTCATAGTTAACATTAAGAGCTGATTTAGGTGAACCCTTAGCAATAACAAAAGGTTTTGGCGTGATTACATGTCATTTTGGCCCGTCCAATAGCAAAATGTCTAATAGAAAAATGGCATTCGCTCGTCCTGATATTCATTGCGATGCTGCTACTCTTGGTCCAAGACAATTGAGTCATAAAATGTACTTTTACAAAGATCGTTCATCAATATCGGACTATGCTCTTGGCAATTGGTTTACTGAGCTGTTTCACTCTGCACTACCCTTGGCTAAAAAATACATCCTACCGACTGCTGCAGATTTGTTATCCTCTACAATACAAGATTTGGGCTGTGGCAAGGATTAGAAAAGTGTTTCGGAGAATCTCAGGTCTGTTGCACACACCCTTGGCGAGCAATTGAAATCTCGACAAAATGTAAAAGGTTTAAAAAGGTCGAGAAACACTGTATTACTTGTCAGTCTCTACTCAGGTCAGAAACGAAAGACATCTCTATTGTCAAAAAAGAAGAAACCAAGGAAGAAAATTGTTAGATCAAAACAGGATTTTATTTTCCTATACTGAAATAGCATATTTACCATGCAATGATTCCCATCAATCAATCACTTCATCTCTAAATCTATTCAGTGCAGAAAATGCTAGTATAAGAAATGGTTACTATGAAAAATTTTACCCACAACAAATGCTCTCTGAAAACATTCATTTTCAAATTTATTCCCATGAAGATTGTTTCGTGGATACGTCTTCCACATTTATAGATTTATATTTGGTAGTCAAGAAATCTGACAATGAAACACCAAGTCTTACTGATAGAATATCTTATAATTCTTTCGACAAATCAGTGTCTAAGTAAATGAAACATTGGTGAGCAATAGCAACAATCACTCAAATTATATGAGCCATACTCAGTTTATGCTGATGTCACCAAAGTCATATAAGGAATTGAGAGGCTCAGCCAATTGATTTGAATATAAGACAGGCACTGACACTACATTTGCAGTTAAAGAGGTGACAACTAGTGAACTCTGTTTTTTGGGAAAATAAATCACGAGATATTTAATGCAACCCAATGGCTAACACCGAATGTTAAGGTGGACAAAAATTAACGCTTGCTCCATCCAATTTCATTTTATGAAAGGAACTTCCTACACTACCCGATGTAACAGTCTCTCTCATCTGGACAATAATTCACGTACGAAAGTAACAGGTTATGAGCTTTGTTGCTTTAGCAGAGGAAAAACTGAGAGCTGGTGGAAATAATATTAAACTACCTGTTCCTCATACAATCTTTGACGTACTGCTACGAGTTCACGCATCTTCACCGACTCTTCGTTTATCAATGGTGAAATTCCCTCAAAACGGGTATTGACCTTTGTAAAAACGTGCTAGTACTATAGGATCGTATCTAAGAATTAATGACGCTTCTCGAATACTAAGTTCCCTGCGTCGACCCTGCATTGTATTCCTGTAGCGTGATTCGATCTCTGGGTCCCGTATTACCAAGCTAAGTTTAAATCCACTGCGCCACCACAGGACTCTATAGGATCGTAGATAAGTTGTCCATACAAGTTTGAAGTTTTTGGACTTTCCTCCTTTGTTTGTAAATTAAATGAAATCCCACTCTACAATTTACTCTTTGATAAACCCTGTAGGACACTGTACGAGTTAACAATACAATCTCTATATCAAGAATCAAATTTATTTGAAAATGCTATAACAGATACAATATTTGCAAAAACTCATGGTATCATTGCATTCGACTTGTCTGGCGCTCAAGATATGAGTTTTGTACGAACAAGGAGTGTTCATTTATTTTGCACATTTGCCGAGTCATTACCTGAGAGATTGCATTAATCTCATTAAATCAAGTTGAAACTTACTGGGTAATCACTCCCGAAGTTAGTATTCTACAAAACCTCGCACCATGAACATAAATCAAATAATCAGCGTATTTAATATGGATCTGTACAAGTTCAAATACAAATCCTATTGTATACCATTGGCTTTCCTTGAAAACTCAAAGTGTTAATAATACCATTATCATTGTTAATAGCTGTCTGTCAACCTTATAGACTTGGTCATTGGCTCTGCATCTTTCAAAAAGCGAAGAATATAGAATTGTTGATCCTTTTGGCCAACCATATACATTGTACACTCCTCACATCAATAATTCTATTGAAAGCAGTTGAAAAACCATTATTCAAGACCAGAAGAGAATGCAAGATTTGACGATTAAAAGCGGTGATTTTCATGCACTACTATATTTTGTTTTCCAGTGTCGTGGCTATACTTGAATTTTTCCACATTTACGTAGACAATCCTCGTCTGAATGAATTTCCTTTGGAAAATATTCTTTAATACCTTTATAATATTGATTTCAGTGCCTTACAAATAAATATTCTCAAAATATTTGTAAATTCGTTTATTACTTAAAAATGTATATATACATACGAAATAGTTTTTTCGTCTTTTTAGCTTTCTTCTTCTATGTATAGGTAGCTGTCGAGAACAAGTAATGGCATCGGATCATCTGAATTCACTGCATACTGATCTCGATGTGCAAAGCCAGGGTCATATTGTCTGCAGTACAATGTATCTTCACTATTATTGTATTTCTTTAGGTAGTCATTGATACTATTTTTATTAATACTGTAAAACTCACGTGTTTCAATTTGCTTATTTGAAGCCATGTCGCATACTATGTTTTCAAATGGAGAATCACTTTCTGTAACAACAAAATAAAAATTAGTAGGCTTATGATCATAGTAGCCATTGTCTTCACAACAATGATGTAGAGATCAGATTCTTCTGTTATTCCAACAGTTGAAGCGTAGTCCTGATTCTTCCTATCAAAACAATTATAAACCAACGACGATACCAGTCTCTTGGAAATAAACGAAAATCTCATTTAGGGTTCTTTATTTCCAATCACACCGGGATAGGTATTCTGCCACTGATTACATATATCATATTGACATTTGGAGGATAGAAATTCTCTAGTATGAGAGTCACAAATCTCTTCAAGACAGGAATTACGGTCTTTAACTTGTGCTGTATAATATCTATGCAATTTACACGGATTACATAAATTACATTATTTATCAGACTTGTCAATGATTTTAAAATTCTCACATGATGACCAGCTGTCCAGTGTATACATGTATATTGTACATATAGAACATCTATACATATAGTATAGAACATGTTTTCAGTTTTGACACTCTCACTGCTAAAATGAAACTTTTATATGATAGATAAAGAGAGTGTTCTATTCTAGTTCTATATAGAGAGAGGAGTAACCGAGTGACATCAGAAAATCTTTTTGGACAGGATCTTCCAAATTGTTGATTTATTTGTTGTTCTTATGAAAAATCACTTGGATAGATTGTTGAATCCTCATTGAATTTCTAAGGTATTTCAAAAGCAAATCCACAAAATCATTTTGTTTCTTTCCAATTAATATATCAATAAATGAATTAAATGCGTTTGGGCCACGAAGTAACAGTTATATACAATAGTCCAAAGACGAAGAATCACTTCTCGTTCTATCGTTAAGCATAATTTGAGAAAATATCTTCGTTTGAAGAAATAACTCTGGAAAATCATCATGTAGAATCAAACATTTTTCAAAATCACTAGAGTCTGCATGGCCTTTTGTTTCTCAAATCCATCCATTCTTAAATGCTAACACTCTCATAACTGACTACAGACTAACTAAGATATTTTCTACTTCAAGAATATTCCTAGAGGAACAGTAACCTACTAAAAATATCACACAAGAAAAACATTTTCGATACTATAGCGATATATCACTGATTTTTCGCTTACTGATTCAAATTGTTGTCCTCAAGGTATTTCATTATTACATTTAAAGCAGTTTGAAGTCTTTGTATATGCACTATTTCAAGTATTGCTGCAAAACATAACTGCTTCTCTAATTTGAATTTGCCCAATGATATCATATATCTTGCATACATATCATCCCGTTTAACACTTAGTCGAGATTCTCTTGTAATTTATACTGCTACGTTTGGTACTCTTGTCTTTACATCATTCATGCTGCTACCAGCTCCACTATAAACTTCTAATAGTTTAAACAAACCATTCATTTTAGCAAACATGTATTGTCAAATAAAAACCCCATGATAAAGAGTATGTTAAAACTGTTCTCTTTCTGAATTCTACTTTCTTATTAATATGAATTATATTAAAAACCCAGCCTTACTTTGGATCTGTCTGCTATGGCTGGTTGCTAGGGCCTCATAGCTATATGCAAATGTGAGTCCTATGGAAGTCTGCAAAAGAAATGTACCCTCTGGAGTTTCATCTGATATTTGACATTAGGGCAATTCTCATGCGTAGAGTGAATTGCCCTATTCACTCTACGCATGACTCTAAGTATAGGTAACCTATAGTGCCCAACTAAGGGTGTTTTAATGGGACCCATCTTCTCTCCACTACTAACGACAAGGATTCCCACTGAATTAGTTACAACTAGCGTATATCTACTATATACGTCCCTTGCTTGAATTTGTGTGCCCTGTTTGGGGACCATAGGTGCAAAACATTGACTTCTTAAGTGACCATCTCGAGGCTGTTCAAAAACGAATGAAAAAATCATATGGGTCCCCAAAATATGTAACGTATGTAAATGCAATTGCAACGTTGAAAATACTAACGCTTAGAGAACAGAGATTCCATCTCAGTACAAATTTGGAACGTTGCTCCTCACTAGTGAAAAATACAGTGCATTGTTTTCTCCTCTTATTGCCCCCAAAGCCAATACTTGATGCACGAACAAGTTCGAGTCAATAAGATGCAGAACTAGTCGATTCGGAAATTCTTTTATTCCGTTTTATACAAATCCAATTAATCACGCTTGGTTTTTTTCTTTTTTTGTTGTCAGAGATAGCGTTATTTAGTTGAAACTCTTGCTAATGCTATGAAAACTGTTTTTAAATAAAACGAAAATTGTGAAAAATGAAAATGTTATAACTTTATTTTTTTATTTCAGAGAAGATAGTCAGCAAAGATCTTGTCCGAGACTCAAGGGTTTTCACGGCAGGTCCAGAGGAGGCTCCTTGCGTCAGCTTCGGAGTATGACTGCTCAAGAATTTATAGACAACAGTCTTCGAAGGTAATGTCAAAAATATTTCAATTTTAGTTCTCAATAGACACGTAGTATCTAATCTCAATAGACCAATGTATGTTGAACATGGAAAACATTTTTGGCTGTTATACTGACAATTCTTGACTGATTTTTTTTTGTCTGTGAATGTAAGGGTGCTAAGGAGTTAGTAAGTATTTCCTGTTACACTTTTATCAAGCAACTCTATTTGCTCAATTTTTATTCCATGCTTAGTTATTTTTTGGCTAATATATTTTTCCATCTTTCAAATCCCCATATTTCCAATTTCCCTCAGCTAGTCACATCCCCATAAATATAGCTAAACTCTAACCTCACGCGATTGCACTGAACCACGGCTAATTAGGGGTGGTTGAAAGTTCAGTCTAGATGTAGACACAAACGGTATAAAACTAAACTACATGCAAACCAGGAATCCATAAAAACTCTCAGAATTCCTCTTAAACGCTGTTTAAGAAGATAAGCCTCCTTATAAAACGCTAAATCAGTTTCTCCATGGTCTATTGTTAACTTTATTACATACATTTAGTAGCCATCTTGGCCTGTCTTTTTGCCATTTTGTTAATGAATGTGCACAGTTTATAGTTTGTGAATGCTTTCATCTTTCAACAGCTGAGTAATAGCCAAGAAATGCTTGTAGTTCTGACATTTTGGGATATAGTAAGCAAGACTTGCCACAAAATCAGAAGACACTTGAATTCGTCAAATCATTGACTAATCATGGCTGCTGCAATGCAGTTTATTGTTATCTCAGTAACTTGGAACAGTAGAGCCAGTGTGACGGAACCTTCATTTTTCCTTTTCTTATTAACATAGCAATGAAAATTTGGGGTTCAAGTTTAAGTTTGTGCAATCTTTATTCAGTTCAAGCATATTCTTCTGCTGACAAATATGAGATATCAGATCACTATCACAGAGAAGGCCAATAATCAAAAGTGAAGGTTCGCCATATTAGGCAGATTTAAGCATGATGTTTCCTTTCTACTCGATGTTATGTGGAGGATCAAGCAGATATCCTTATCAATAAAAAACATTCCCAAAATTTTGATTCCTACATTTAGGTACTGAAAACTAATAAAGGAGTTTCTGAGAGTGATAAAGATGCTCGGTCACCAATATTTGTTGTTCAAGCTGTTTCCTTCAATCGATAAGCTTGAATTTTGTACAATATGGAATACAGGAAAAAAAAAATTAATATATAAGGAGAACGATAGAGACTTCACGAAAACTACTAAAAGGGATATGAGCATAGATGCAGAAAATAATTGCTTATTTTCGTATAATTTGATGGATGGTCCCATCATCCAATTAAAAAAAAGAGAATCACGGTTATTTTTATCAGGTTTAGTTGCAGCCATGTAAGGAGACATCCGTGTGGATAAAATTAATTGCGAACAGTTTTCTGGTAGCAGAAGATGTTTTACATGAAAGATCTTTTACCTGGAACAGTGGATGGGAGAGAACACCGCAAGATGACAATTTGCTTACCGTATACAAATGTCTCGAAAGATGAGTAACGTTACCTACAACGCGGCAATAAAAATGTATTTAAAAGAAAAATCATTGGAAAAAAGTGCATAGTTCTTACAGACAAAGACTTGTTGTTAGTAGTAACAGCAGTAAATGTTAGAAATTAAAGCAAAATAATTGTTTTCATATAGCCCATTTGTTCTTTGCTAATGTCATGTATTTGAAAATTTCGTATGAATAAAGGATAAAATAATTGTTTAATATGTATTTAGAATGGTTAGTACTGACGTGTCTTTCCCGCTTTTTTTTACTCTATTTGGTTAGCAGAAACTCGTAGAGAGAAGATTAAAGGTTTTCCAAAGGCTAATGCTTACATCTTTGTGATCGCTCTGGATCAAATTACTTAGTAAAGCTGGGAGTGGTACTTATTGGCAGTGGCTTTTTTGGGGGGAGGGCAGCTGCCCCCAATAACTTGGATAAAAAAGTATTGTATAGCCCATGTCCCCGAAGTCTCCGGATATGGACCCTTTTTGCCCCCTCCACCGATAAAAATAATGGAGCTACACCCCTGCTTGTGGGTTACATCTCTGTGTCCGGCAATGTTTGAAAGCTGATAAGGTCCTCTTCAGAGAAATTCTGTTTATGGGTATTTCTAAAATGAATGGTCGATTGAATTCATATACGAAATTTCGGATGTCACGCTACCTTGTGATAAAATTTTGTCATTCACTTCCGCTTTGTAACTTATGGGTCCGCTTCCAATTGCCGCTTGCCCTCGACAAGTAGACTATTGGCTAAAAATCTTCAACTATCAATGGTTGGTCCTTTCGATCAGTATGAAGGAAGAAATTTATCTCTTCACTTTCTTTGAAAAATTGTTGTTTTTGTTTGTTGTTGCTATATTTAAAATTCCCAGTTTTTCGAAGTTCTGTTAAGGTGACAGAACACACGACAGATCTGTTGTATTCTGCACCCGTTCATTACATAAATGCAATCAGCTTAGATCTCAAATTTTTGACAGCTCTCGATGATAACAAGTTCAATTAGCCCTTCGCCTTTGTCATATTTAGCCAACAAGATACGATAGCCATGGTTCGCAAAATGAGATCAAGACACAAGTCCCACTTAAAGTAGATATCGGTTGACCAAGACTAGGTGGACCAATCGTATGAGTGGTTGTCTGGCTTGTGCCATGAGAAAGGACCCTGCAGCAACGTCAACTAGCATTTACTGAAAAACAAAAAAAGCTTTAATCAAGTCCTTACAGAAATGCATACGTCAGATTCCAGTTCGCATGGTGAGAACTACCTATTGGCCATATGGAAAAAAAAAAACTAACTCTAACGTTAATTCTATCTGATTTTTTTTTATTATATGCTAAGAAGAAATCCTTAAATTTCAAGGTTTTTGCTACTCTTCAACCTTCAGTAAGAGCTATGCGCCCTTAGAATCCATGAAACACCTCGTGGTAAAGACCAGTAAAGAGCGACCCAGCTCAATAGTAAACTAAACTCTAAAACACGGAATTTTGAAACCAGTAGTTACATCAAAAGGATTGCATATTAATGCTGATTTTAAACATACAAGTTTTATCAAGTTTAATCTTACCCATTAGAACTGACGAGCCTGAGAAAATTTGCCTTGTTTTAGAAACTAGGGGGGACAGCCCATAAAAGTCATAGAACCGTAACAAAATCACACCATCAGATTTAACGTATCATAGAACCCTGCTGTAGAAATTTCAAGCTCCTGTCTACAAAAATGTGAAATTTCGTAATTTTTCCCAGAAGACAGATCATGGATGCGTGTTTTTTTTCTTTTCCAAGGGGTGATCATAAGAGGTTACATGGGAGGATCTTTCCATGGAGGAATTTATCATGAGGGAAGAGAAAATAACGAGAAAATAAATATTTTTTTTCAACTGGAAGTAATGAGCAGCATTATAACTTGAAACGAACATAAATTATTACGTATATTATGGGGTTCGGCTCCTCCTCAATACCTTGCTCTTTACTTTAAAGTATTTTTAGTAATTTCAACTATTTATTCAACGGTCTTTGTGATTCAGGGGTCATTCTTAGGTTTGGATAAGGGGTCATTCTTAGGTTTGGATTTGTGATTCAGGGGTCATTCAAAAAGATTTGGGATAAAATTCAAGTTTTAGTGTAAAGAGAGAGGTATTGACGAGGGAGCGAACCCCCTCATATACGTGATAAAAATACACAAATATAGAATTTCGTTACGTAAGTTAATTTGTAACATAAGTATGTTTATTACTATAAAAAACATTCGTAAAAAAAAAATCTAGTTACATTTTTAAGTCACCAAACAACCCCTTTCATTTACGGAATAATTTTTGTTCGTTTAAGTTTTAATGCTGCATATTACTTGCAGTTAAAAAATATTTTTCTTTTTTATTTAATATTGAAAGAATCGGCTTATTATGTTGATTCAAAATATAGAAGTTTCATTAACTTTAGTTTTGCCCATCAAAGACTACAGGCCTGAGAAAATTTGCCTGATTTTCAAATAAAGGGAGAAATGCCCCATAAAAAGCACAGAATCTTAGTGAAAATCACGCCGTCAGATTCAACGTATCAGAAAACCCTACTCTAAAGGTTTCAAGCACCTATCTCTAAAATGTTGAATTTTGTCATTTTTGCCAGAAGAAAGATCACCGATGCGTGTTTATTTGTTCTTTTTCCCCCCAGGGGTTATCATATTAACCTAGTTCTCCTACAAAATTGGGAGAGGGCTCATTTGAACGGAGACTGAAAGTTATAGGGCCCTTGTATGTGACTAAATGATCGGAGGGCAACTAGGCCCCCTCTCACGCCTATATTGTCTCCAAATCCTCCGATCAAAATTTTGAGATAGCGATTTCGTTCAACATATTTAAAAAGCCAAAACGCTATGCCCTTGGAGATAATATGACCCCCCACAACCCGTGAGAAAATATCTTTAAGTTATAAACCTTGTCTATTATCTACGTGTTTGGTAACATGTTATTTGGAAACAAGGCAGTAAGTAAGCATACATTTTTCGTGTGGGGGAGATCTAATTTTCTAAAGGAGGAATTTTCCATGGGGAGGGAAGTTTTCAGAGGTAGAATTTTTCAAGGGGAATTTTATGATAGGGGAATCTGCAAGAATTCAAATACGAAATCCTCCTTGGCTAGCTTTCTCTTTGCCGACTCAGTTTTACGAGTGGAGATACTAAGGGTAATTGTTCGGGTAAATTTTCACCAGAAATGAATTGTCTAGAGATTATATCTGTGGAGAGGAGGTATTTTTCCGTGGAGGTTAAGCCAGATTTCTTGGTATTAAAAAAAACGATCAGAAATTGTATTAAAAAAACAAGTTTTTTCAACTGAAAGTAAAATTTAACATTAAAACATAAAACGAACAAAAATTATTGCGTATATGAAGGGGCTGCCCCCTCCTCAACACCTCGCTCTTTATGCTAAAGTTTAAATTTTGTCCCAATTCTTTGAGAATGACTCCTGGAACACATAGTTATTTTAATTAGAACAATAAGAAGCTTTTTTAAAATAATAAAAAACTTGTTTTCTCTATTTAATCCCACTTCGAATCCGAAACCCTTCCTCTTAAAATCTAGTATTTGAATTTATCTGAGAATTTACCACTGTTTCTTCCACTATTTCTTATGCGTGGAGACGGTGATTTATTCCTTCATAGTGTGATTATTTGATGATATAGCAGTTTAGCAAACCTAATGGCAAACTGCAAAGAATTAATGGAAGTACAAAAGCATATTTCAAGGTTTCGTTTTTTAAAGGTATGAATTACAAATTACACCAGATCTATCATCATGTGAGTGAATTGACTGCCTATTAAAATCAAGTCGGCTTTGTTTTGAAAACTAGTTATAACGATTGATAAGGTTGTGAATTTGACTTGACTGTATATGGTAATGATCCTTGCACAGAAAAAAGTTTGTTAATGGTGTCAATGGACTAAAGCGAAATTTACCGCATTGTTTTTGTTAGTGGGAAGGAATTTGAGACGTTTCGAGAAGCCCAATGGCGCCATTATCTTTTATTCTAACAAAAAAGGATAAGAAAACGAGGTAAAAAAAAAAAACCAAGTCTCTGTAGATGTGTAGACAAAGAAGACAATTAGGTTCACTCTTTCACGTTGAAATCTTCATGGGTCTTTGCAAACCTAAAATCCCAATTGACTTCGAGCTTGAAAGCGTTAAATTAAATTTCTTGTTATTTTTCAAGATTGTACCAAATGAAAAACCAAGTGCCAAAAATCGTATATATATATAGTTTTTTTTTACTATATGTTGTATTACTGATCTGGATTTGTGTGAGAGTAGTTGCGTGGGGAGGGTTTCCACCGAGGTTACGTTCGTACTAATTTTGGTGCGTTTTAAGTAAAAGGTTGCTTTTACGTTTCGGTCCTAAAAACGTTACATTTTTGTTGCGTTTTTGAATTTATGTTACAATCTTGATAATGAATAAGATGCACGTTTTCTGAGTTGACTCTGAATAATCAATTTTTCCCCGTGAAAAATTCCCGCTGTTCCCGGTTCAATTACACTGACATGACTATCGACATTTTTTCATATCGGGATGGTCTAATATTATGACACGATTCTTTAATCTTAAGGATGAGAAAACAACCGTTTCGCTTACTCGCATGGTAAGTTAGACTAACAATCTCTTATGTGAGGCAATGATGTAAGAAAGCAAATAGATTTTGCCCTATCTTGTCTATGGTCAACAGCTTGTATCAGTCGATTCTTATTCAGTCAACACTCATGTTGAAATTATACACAAAAGAAGCAAGCTGAAGTCATGAAGAAAAATTTATATAAAAACATAGTTAAGTAATAATAGCAGCTATTTTCTTTATAATTAATTTTTAAATATGTGATTATAAGGTGATAAATCTGTTACTCTTTAGACACCAACCCCAACTCCTTCCAAATGCTTGGACATAATATCAGGCTATAAACAAAACTTCCTGTTTTTATTTGGAATCATGAACAGATGATACTGAAAAAATAGTTGAAACTGTCAAAAAGAGGTAATTTTCAGTTATAACCAAGGCTATACCCAAGCATTGAGGAGGAGGGGAGATTAGTAATGCTGGCATTCCTGATTTTATGTTAGGCTATTTGGAAGTATCCTGGTCAATTTTTTGACATTTTATCCCCCTCCCCTCTGAGGTCCCACATACAACTGTAGAAATACATTTCATTGCTGTGTTGAATCTCGTGATTACTTTTTCTCTTGTTAAGACCAGTTTCTGCTATTTCGAATCCGATGAAATTCAGCCTCGGAGCAATGATAACAATATAACTGTGAATATAAGTATTATTAGGAAAGTTATTAGAAATGTTATTTGAAAGGCGATATCTTAAATAAATTTAAGATACCGTTTTCAGATGTAAAGGTTCAGAGTCTCATCTTTATTTGGATTTGGTCAATCCAAAGTTAACAGACTAAACTTTGAAGTTCAGAGTGCAGACTTAAAAGTCCATAAATTAAAGTTGAGCGTAGCTTCGAGAAACAGATCCAATTTCATTAGCAAAAGTCAGTTGAGGCCTGGAAAAACCTATCCATTTACAGTTAATTTTCAAGATTCTCGAAACTAGTAAAGTAAATTTTGCTTACCCGGCAAGTAAAACCATTTGTTTTTCCTGTTTAATATGTTTCACGGATACCTCTCTCATGTCGATGATGAGACACAGAGTAGAGACATTTTTCTCTTATAATAAGTAAGCCAGATTTAGATGTTAATCATTTTGTCAATCTAAGAGATGAGGCTGACAATCTTTTCTTACGATTTTATAAAATTTTACGCTGACATTGACTTGTCTACCCCAGTCTAGTGCTGCCACAAAGCGTCAGTTTTCTGACTTAAAGATATAAATACCCCAATCGACAATGGACTCAATCCGTAAACTGTTTTTGATCTTATGCATGACAAAAGAGAGATTCCTGAACCAAGTTCTTGGGAAATCCTGGAAACCATTGCAAGAAAAGCAAGGAAATGAAAAGAATAAACTCCCAAGTTAAGCATGTTCCCAAATTAATTATGTTTGCTTCGCTGTATGAGTATCTAATATGTTTGTATTAAATCTGGATAAAAAGAAAGTTTTAAATTAAGTCCTAGGCAAATATCTTTTTGAGCTGTGAATCTAGGTATTGTGGAATAAAAAAACAATTATTACTTTTGTTTTTCTCAAAAGTATCCTGAATTACATCCAAATCGATGACAAACCTTAACAGACTAAGGCACATCTTGGTAGAACTTGAGCAAATGCGCCCTATTTAGAATATGCACCTGATTCGTTTCATTCTTCCACATTCTCTTGCGTTATGTTTAAAAAGATGAATGAAGATCCTGTTAATGGTTTATTTTTATTTTCTTGCGCGAGAACCAAGTGTCATTCAAAATTGCTTGAGAGAAAAGGCCGAATTCCGTCTTGAATGCTTGGCTTTTTATGCTGCAGAAGCAAATAAGGATTCCAATTCATTAAAAGTTAGAAAGGAGGACGGAGTTTTTAAGTTTTTTAATCATGAAACAAAAAAGTTTCTCTTAAAATTTTGAGGGGGATTTTTTAATGAGATAAAATAAAACAATATTTTTTCAAAATATACAGGCAACAAATGCTCCCCCTCCCCCTTCTAAGTGCCACTCTTGATACTGAAATAAACGCATCCTGCCTTGAAAACTAACTTTCCTGTCAAAAGTTACATAAAAGTTACGTTTTTAAGATGCTGGGCCTTACGAATGTTTTGGTCCGGTGGCAACCCTGTGCTTGGGTTAGAAAGGAGCTGAAGGTTTACCATTTCAAGTCATGGTTACTAAGGTAACCATGGTTAAGAAGGTTTTAAGAGAAAAGTAAAGAGCTAGGCCTACAATAAACCAAAGACAAACAGAAATAAAGTCAAATAATAATTAGAGCGTACAACGACCACAAATAACTGTCAATGACTAAATAGAAACACTAAAAAATAAGAAAAAACAGAAACTATAACAGAAATAGGGCTAGCTCACGTTATGCCTTCTAAAGACCAGAACGTTATTTGTGCTTTACAAAAAAAATTATTTTTATTTCGGGTTACGTGCTTTTATTTGTCATAACAAAAAAAAAACAACTAATATTCAAGATTACTGAGAAGAACAAATGAATGTAGATTTACAGTTTATTATGCATTGATATTCATTCCTGAAAGTCTTGTTATTTTTAGACTGCTTAACGTTAGACATCAGAAATATTCAAATTTTATTTTGTTTCGGGTAAAGCTAAATAACAGTTTGGTGTTTAAGAACCACCTGTTTGTTTTAAAAGACACTATATTTTTTTATTGCTTAATAAAAGTAGTGGAGGGATTAAGCGGCCCATGAGGACATCATTTTCATATACCGTAAACCTAATTGCATATACAATAAATTGTATCATCATGATCGTGCGAATGAGTGCTTATATAAACACGTCTTTTAGAGGCAACGTACGGTCATCCATGTTCAACCTCCAAGGTGCCAAATGCCCCTTCCCAAAATTTTACCTCCGCCTTGTTTTAAACTTAGAAGTTTCGGACGTCGTATTTTTTGAACGTAGAATTTTTTGGGACTTAGACTTTATTGGACTCTGGAATTTTTTGAAGTCGATTTCTTGGACTTAGAATTTTGAACTTTACTACCAGCTCACATGTGGTATACTAGAGTCTGAAATAGGTAAATTAAGTTTTTGCCAGAGTCTGAGAGTGATGAATCGGATTTTTTTAAAGTTAGAGCCATTTTGAGTTGGAATTTATCGAGATTCAATCAGACACAGAAACTACTACCACCTCACAAGGAGTATACTAGAGTCTGAAAAAAGTGAATTAAATTTTTACCAAAGTCTGAGAGAGATCAATCGGATTTTTTTGGAGTTAGAGACATATGAAGTGGGAATTTATCCAGATACAGTCAGACACAGACACCGCTACTAGCTCTCAAGTGGTATACTAAAGTCTGAAATAGATGAATTAAGTTTTTATCAAATCTGAGAGAGACGAATCGGATTCTTTTTAGAATTAAAGACATGTAAATTAGGAATTTACCAAGATTCAATCAGACACAGACGCTACTACAAGTTCACATGGGGTATACTAGAGTCTGAAACAGATAAATTGGGTTTTTACGAAAGTCTGAGAGAGATGAATAAGATTTTTCTTAGAGTTAGAGACATACGAAGTGGAAAATCAGTCATACACAGACACTACTAGCAGCTCACAAGTAGTATGAACGAGTCTGAAATAAGTGAATTAGGTTTTTAGCAAAGTCTGAGAGGGATTAGCGTGACCGACCACGCTACTCTAACCCAAACGGAACTAACTTAAAAGTAGTTAACTTATTGTAACCTAACCTGCCGCCCCGAAACCTAATTCACCTATTTCAGACTCTAGTAAAACACTTTTTAGCTGTTAGAGTGTCTGTGTGTGTGGCTGAATCTTGATAAATTCCTACTTCATATGTCTCTAATTCTAATGTTCTACTTCACCAGTTTCAGACTTTAGTATACCATGCTTGAGCTGGTATTAATGTCTCACTCTAACTGAATCTTCATAAATTCCCTTTTTGTCTCTAACTCTAATAAGACTCTGATTCATATCTCTCAGGCTTTGGTAAATACCCAATTCGCCAAATTTCATACTTTAGTATACCACTTGTGAGCTGGTAGTAGTGTATGTGTCTGACCGAATATTGATAAATTTCCACTTTGTATGTCTCTAACTCTAAAAAGAATTTTATTCATCTCTCAATGACTTTGGTAAGAACCTAATTTCGGACTCTAGTGTACCACTTATTAGCTGGTAGTAGCGTCTCTGTCTGACTGAATCTTGATAAATTCCCACTTAGTATGTCACTAACTCTAAAAAGAATACGGTTTATCTCTTTGAGACTTTGGTAAAAACCTAATTCATCTATTTCAGATTCTAGTATACCGTTTGTGAGCTGGTAGTAGACTCTAGTACTTTGGTAAAATCTAATTCATCTATTTCAGACCTTAGTATACCAATTGTGAGCTGGTAGTAGTGCCTGTGTCTGACTGAATCTTGATGAATTCCCACTTCATCTGTCTCTGACTCTAAAAAGAATCCGATTCATTTCATCTCTCTCAGACTTTGTTGAAAACGCAATTCACCTACTTCAGAGTCTAGTGTACCACTTTGAGCTGGTAGTAGTGTCTGTGTCTGACTGAATCTTGATAAATCCCTTCTTTATATGCCTCTAACCCTTAAAACAATCCGATTCATCTCTGTCAGACACTGCTAAAAATCTAGTTCACCTGTTTCAGCCTTTACTATACCACTTGTGAGTTGGTATACTTGTGAGTTCTGTGTCTGAGTGAATCTTGACGAGTTCCCCTTTATATGTCCTAATTTTATAAAGAAAAGCAATTCAATTCTCTCAGACTCTGGTGAAAACCTATTTCATCTATTTCAGACTCTATTATACGACTTGTGAGCTGGTAGTAGTGTCTTTGTCTGACTGAATCTTGAAACATTCAATTCATATGTCTCAAACTCTAAAAAATCTGATTCATCTCTCTCAGACTTTGGTAAAAACCTAATTCACTTATTTTTGAATCTAGTATACCATATCTAATATATCATGCTTGCAAAACGGAGTACTTAACATTTCGAACCATAAATTTGATTCAAAGAAACATATGTTCATTGAGCTTGGTGCAAAACAGAGTACAAAAACATTTTGATGCACACATTTGAATCGAAGAAACTTATCTTCATCGAGCTATGTGCAAAACAGAGCATGAAACATTTTGAACAACATACTTGATTCAAAGAAATGTATCTTTACCATGAAATGTATTTTTTCTATTTTTACTCAAAACAGAGTACAAAACACTTCGAATCACAAATTTGATTCAAAGAAACGTATCTTAATTGAGCTTTGTGCAAAAAAAGTACACATTTTGAACCACGCATTTTTTGAAACAAATGTATCTTAATCGAGCTTTGCGTAAAACAGAGTCCAAAAACTTTTGAACCACACATTTGATTCAAAGAAACGTATCTTCATCGAGCTTTGTGCAAAACAGATTACAAAAAATTTCAACAGGCTTCTTTAAAAATTCCAAATACAAACATTCCCGAAAATTCTAATTTCAGAAAGTTATAAGTCCAAAAGAATTCCAATCCAAGTCCAGAAAATTCGAAGTCTAAAAAATGGAGGAGGTAAAAAGGTGGAGAGGGGTATTGGGCCCCTTGGAGGCTGGACATGAATGACCATAAGTTTCCTCTAAAAGAATTGTAGATATAAGCACTCATTCCCATGAATGTGACAATACAAGCAGTTACACTATGACTATGTTATAGCTGCTGTCAATTAAAGTTCAGTACTATATCATAAATTGTATTTGTCAAATTTGAAATCAAATGAAACGGTTTACTTTTTCTCGTTAATCATGCCTAGACAGGTATTTGTAAATGAGTTGCCGGTGGAATAATGCTAATGATGTATCTCTTGTACTACGCTCATGTAAATAGGTCATCGGATCTAGTGTCTTTAGAGCCCCAGGAGTTTTAGGGTACATACGATTAGGTTTTTTAGGATATATGAAAATGATGTCCTTACAGGCTTCCGGAATCCCTTCACTACTACTAAAATAATTAACGTTAGAAAACAGAAAATATTTAAAATCTATTTTAATTTGAGTAAAGGGCATATATTATTCTGGTCTCTAAAAAGCATCAGTTTGTTTTTAAAAGACACTACCTTTTTTTTAATGCTTAATAAAATAATTTTTCAAATCTTTTTTTCATTTTTGAACCTTAAGAATCAAGGTTTGGATTTTCTATTTACATTTTAGGCAAAATTTTTAAGTAAATCTTAATAATAGATATAATGTAGCTTTTTGGATAGATGGGCACAAGGAATAATATTCAAAAATAGGTTTAAATCAGCATAACCTTTCGGGCTTTGTAGGACTGAAGGATTTTTGACCGATCATGATACAGCCTTGAGTGAAGAGTGTAGACACATGAATCAATCATCTTTCTCCATAGTTTCAACCAAATTCCCTTAGACTTTCCTGGGGCGTCATGCATATACCCTTTTGACAATATTAAATGCATATAGTGTCTTTTGATGTGGTTCAAAAACCCACTCCATATGCCCAGGAATTTTTTAATAAATTGAATAAGCAGTGTCTTTATAATTAGTTCAGTATCCCCAACAATATGCCCTGAAAGTTCCAACCTAATACCCTTATCTTTTACTGGTATATTTTGCACAGGTTCCCTTTTGGTGGACTGGATAGATGTAATGTCTTTTTTTACAGTCTTTTTAACTTTCGCTGAAAATATCAACTTAATACAGAATTTCGTTCCTGAGATATAGCATCTATGCCTCTTTGACAACCTCGAAAAGCTTGAATTATTTTGATTTAGTTCAATAGCAGTAGCAGTAGTAGCAGCAGTAGTAGTGTCAGTCACATTCACAGAGGTAGTAGTAATAGTAGCAGTCGTAGTTGCAAGTATTCAAAGTCGCAGTGAAAAGAATTCGGAATCGCAGTGACAAGTGGTCACAGTCATAGTCACATAGTAGTAGCATTGGAAGTAGTAATAGTCGTAGCATAAGAAGTAATTGTAGTGATAGTACTCGTAGCGTAGCAATAGTACTCGTGGCAGTAGTAGCACTATCCCTGAAAGATTGAACTTAATACACTGTGCCGTTCCTGAAACATTGCTGATACGACCTCGTGACAATTTACCTCGGCCTTTCACAATTTACAAAAAAAATGCCATTCTCAAATTTTGATCGATTGTCTTTGAGGAGAGGGCAGCTAAAAAGGGCACAGAAGACGAATGGCTGCCCTTGAATAATTTTTCATTCTTTATAAGGTCGCTAAACTTTCAATTTCCTTTCGAACCCCCCCCCCCCGCCCAAAAAATTCTACTCCTATTTACTTGCAAATGCTTTTAGCATAGTATTATATAACCTTAGCGTACAAAGCGGGGGGGGGGGTTGAGGAAAGGAAAGCTTCGCTCATATCAGGAATGAGCTCTTTACATTCATTTGAAAAACAAAGCTTGTGTTTTTTTTATTTATTTAATGGCTAAAAGTGAATTGGCCCGAGAGGGATCCGACGAATAAATTTACCGTCGGGGTGTAATCTTTCGTCTTGGTGGCCAAGCTTAAAATGGAGTTATTTGGTGTGCAGAGGTACACGGTCAAAAGATATTGTAGATACACTAAATTTTAACCTTTCTTTTTTATTAAATTTGCTGTTTATGGCGGGAAATATATTTAAAAACCAACAAATGAGCTACCTTTGAAGGAACTCTGAAACAGAGGACAGGGCAGTGAGATATTACTAGTTTTTTCTTACGAAAGTCCAACGACAATGTAAAAAGGATTCAATCAATTTACAGCACCCGACGAAAAAATTGAAAAAAGAAGGAAAATATGCCCATAAAACCTAAGAAAAAAAATATTAAAAGGAATTAATCTGTTTTAGCCTTCCGGGCTGTCGTAGCCTCATAGCTTTAGACGGTGAGGATCGAAGAATAATTGAGTTGATGGCTACAAGAAGACTGACGCAAGCTGAATCGGAACGCAAAGCTAGGGAAGTACGACTCTTTTGGGAAGAGGACAGAGGGAACGCCATCTATGTAAGTCGTATTCTTTCTTTTTCTGTTTAAAAAAAAACAACTCAATAAACGTTTAGAGTCAATCCCTATATAGTGTAACAGTAAGATAGCTAAAAGTTTCATTTACAATAATTTTAGCAAAACCCAATTCAAAACTCGACCTTCGACCCCACTAACTTCAATCAATGCTTCAACATCAACCACAAAATTCCCCCCATGCAGAATTGGCCATGACAAAATTTCACCTACGACCCTGGCAAGACATAACCCAGCAAAATTTTTACCGTGGTATAAATACCCCGTACGAAAATTAATCCTTGCAAAACTTGATTGCCAAACAACATGTCATAAGACAATTTTGCCTTTCGAAGAGCACGTTGTTGCATAGCTAGTCATGACTGTGCTTCCACTTTTTTAGAGAGGACAAGGAAGGTTTATGACAATAGTTGCCATATACTTGGATGATAACCATAATATATTGATAGGGAGACGCATGCTCAAAGGGAGAAACAAACTCTAGTTTTGGAAAAATTTGTGATATTGCAGCTAAAAATCTTTTTTTGTTGATTTTCTTGTAAAAATAAAACCTGTGGCTTAAGTATTCAATATTATACATTTTGTAATGTGTTCAATGGATATTTTAGAATTTGGGCGAATGAGGCGAGATTTCTGATGTCAAAGCTGAAGATGTAAAATACAAGTACCATAATATTTTTTTACTTGCTTTTGACTCGCATACTAAGCATAAAAGTGAGTTGATGGAAACTACCCTTCACATCTATCCTCTATATCATATCATATCATGCCGCTGATCAATTTGGCTACAGAATCATTACAGCCCTTCATTGAATTTGTATTATTGGATTTAAACCAGTCCTTTTTCTAGAGACTTTACTCATCTAAACGACTACCAGCATTTTTGTAGCTTAGAAATTTAGAAATAGCTGTTCCAGATAAGAGTCCATTGTGTGTGTTCCTTGCTCTGCTCAACCCAGACAACGAAAGGCTATCCTTAGGATATCCTCTAGCTTAAACTTAAAGCCAGACAAAAGTAATTAATCATCGAAATTCAAGCTGTAAACAGGGATAAAAAGAAAACCTTTTCAGGATACTGTCAATTTGTTTATGAGTAATAATACCTGTATTGTTTAACGTGGTCAACCTTAAAACCCGCTTTGCTTCGACTAATTGTGCCTGGAAAGAAAAGAAAATGAGAAGAATATGTCCCGATAAATAAAATTTGAAACTCAGAGAATTCTGATCTGGCCTCTAGATGTTTTTCTCTAAGGAAAGATGGAGAAGAAAAAAATGCTCTCTTTTTTGTCAATATTTTGGTTTCCAGGATCCACTGATCCTGTAAAACATCATCCTGTCAGGACTTCATCCAAGTTGTAGTTTGTGAGTTGGTTTTCATACTAATTTCAAAAATACGAAAATTAAAACCAGGCGAACATGGAAAAGCTACTATTGTCAAATGTTCGCTATGGAGCGTAGTAGTTTGTCGAAATTGAGCCAAAAGTTGGAATTTTCTCAACCAGTCCAACATGTTTTGGTGAAATTTCATAAAAATCGTTGATTTTGGAATTTTAATCTTCTGGGGTCCAGTTTTCATTTGAGAAAATTTCTAGGATTTTCCGGGAACCCCCAGGGAATTCAGGGATTATGGAAAGGTTGATATGATTAAACATTCTATAAATGATCTGATTCAAGGTAGAATGACACCACCGTCCCGTCAAGCAGCTTCGAATACATAAATAATTACCAGAATTTAGACAGACACATACACAGGAATATTTTCAAGGGGTCCCAATAATAAAGAAATAGCTAGGGGGGGGGGAGGGTTTAAAAAGTAAAAATTAAATTCTAGTAGATAATTTAAAAAGAAGTTTCCAGAAATTATAAAAATGAGGCTATTGTTTGAGGATAGGGTCCGAGTTCCTGCGTATCATTCCCCCCCTCCGTGCGTCACTGATATTCAGGTATGCAAACATACAAAAATTATCACCAGAAGAAATGAAATAATTACAAAAAACGAACTAAAGTGAGTGAAAGAGTGCCATTAGATCACGGGGAGATATTATATATTAAGCAAGGTCCAACCTAATCTTCTATCCCAGATCTTAGCTCATCTCTGCGTCCACAGCAGTACACAAAAAGACCTGACACCTCTGCTCCAAACACTTGCGTGTTTTAACTATCACATTTTAACTTTGACAATTTTTTAGGCTTACTTACAATTCAGAAGTATTTAGATGTAAAGGTTGTAATTCTTTTCGTCACATGCTATATAGCTTCTATACTTCCTAGGGCATCTGATATTCCCCGATTCTCCAACTCGCGAAGTTGAGACACCTGTACCCACACATGTGCAATAAAACAACCGATATGTGTTTCTCCTCAAGTAAGAAATTTGTTTTATGATGCAAATTACTATTTTAATACTCCTTGGAAATATTTTCTTTGTTTAAACTCATATAGATTTAAGTTTTAAAAAAACTGGGAAAACTTTTTAGGCCTCGAATTTTCGAGTCAGGTTACAAATAAACAATGATTTAGGCCTTTTATACGTATTTTGTCCCATTGGTCGAAAACCTGTAATTTATTCTACATTCGCCCAGTTTAAAAGCGTTTTGGATGCTCAGATGTTTTTATGTACTACCATACTTTTTTTTTACTTACTTTTCTCTTTTAAGATTAATGATACCTTGCCTCTTCTCCACGGATCGGTAGAAGGCTGCTTTTAATTGATTTTTCTATTTCAATTTTTAATCCACTTTTGTCTGTAAATTTTACTCTTAAGACTTGTAGTTTTTTCATATTTTCATAACTAAACCTTTCAATATGTTACTCTATCTAAAAACGGTAACAGTTACATCAATCTTGACTCTTTAATCATGATATTTTCCTCCTTTTTGTTACAAATGTTGCCTTATTTTCCCAAGAACCCCGATAAAGACGCGCATGCTCCAACTCACCTAAATCACCTCTGTTTTTTTTTCCATATTTTCTTTTTAACATTATTTTTGGACAAGTTATACCTCACCCTATTGACATGGCCGACACAGCTACACATATCACAATACCACCCCGAAAACCCTCTATGTACTACCACAAATTTATTTTTTTATGCATATTTGTTTTGTCATTTAAATTTTAATGATACATTTCCTAAGCCACCCAGGACCCCTGAGGTAGCTACACACGGTTCTAAAACGATCCAATCTAATGTATGATTTCTTATCAATATGTGAATGTCTATATCTTTGAATAGTAATAATAGCTTATCGTAAAAAGAAATATGGCACAGAAATTAATAAACAATAGAAAACAGTTTTAATTTAAATGAAGCAGTGGAACAAAATAAAGGATGAAAAAATAAATTAAATAATATTATTGATTTTCTTCCGACCCTGATTTTATTTTTCGTTTAAATTTTATTTTATTTAAACACCGATGAAAGTTAATGCTAGCGACAAAGTGAAATATCTGCCTACATCCCTACTGGAGTCAAATCATATTTTATTTATCTTATTTTTAACTTTCTAGCCAAAATTCCTCTTCCTTTTCAGTTTGATTTTTTCTTTAATACGTATGAAATGAATACTAGTGACAAGGAGATAAATCTGCCTGCATCCCTGCTACACTAAAATCACTATTTATTTATTTAGTATTTTCTTTCAAGTAAAATTTTACCTTTTAGTAGTGAAAGCATTATGGATTCCATAAAATTCCTATCCCTGAATTCCACAACATCCATATACCGGGAATCCACGACAGCCAAGAGGTGTTAATTACACCATAGGGAATGTTTTCTAAGAGATGCAGGTGTTTGTTACGTCATTGGGACGTAATAGGACTTTTTAGAGGGCCAGGAAAAAAGCTGCCACGTTCTAGGGTTTGTTTACTCTTGTTTGTTACGTAATGGGACTTGTTAGAGGGCCAGAAAAAATATTGTAATGTAATAGTTTGTTTGCTTGTGGCCTTTACGTAATAGGAATTGTTAGAAGGCCAGGAAAAAAGCTGTTACGTAATAGGGTTTGTTTACTTTTGGTTTTTACGTAATAGGCTTTGCTTGTTACATAATATAGAGTCTTTAAAAACCCACGAGGGCCAGGGAAAAAACCTTGAGGCCCTGCTAGTGGGAAACCTTCAAGACGCCGGACTCCTAGCGAGCAATTCCACCACCCCCTAGTATCCAATTTCAATGAGGCCCTAGCAGGAAATTCCAATGGGGCCCTAGCATCCAATTCAATTAGGGGCCCTAGCTTCCAAGTTCATCGAGCCCCTATCCTAAATATCGGGGGATCCTAGCATCTAATTTTACCGGGGAGTCTAGTATTCAATTACATCGGGACCCTAAAATCTAATTTCATCGGGCTCCTAATCGAACCACCGGGGCGCTAGGATCCAATTTCAATAGGGGGCTTAGCATCCAATCTCATTGGGCCCACTAACCTAGCCACTGAGGGCCAAGTATCCAATTCCATTGGGGGACCCCTAGGAACCAAGATCACCAACAAGATGTTTTATAAGACATTCCTTTTCAAGACATTTCAAGATATCCCAAGACGTCTGCTAAGACATTTTTCTTCAAGATGTTTTTCTTCGTGATTTCTTTGCTTCTTATGTAATAGGGGAATGTTTACTTATGTTAAGGATGACGCATTCACGCGTGAACTGTTTCTTCAGGCCCCATGTCGGATCCCTGCTTGTAACTGAGGGGACACACACGTGGATGCTGCGTAATGACGATGTACACGTGGGATGCTACACAATACTTTAAGAGATTTTATTTTCCTTTCTATACGTTTTTCTCAAGGAACCTTAATATTCTAATGATTTTTTCTGCATTAGGATTTGAAAGGGCATTTCCATTTAACAGAATGGAGCGTTAATCAGAGGGACTATGAACATCTTTCTAATGTTATGATTAAGGAAATACATTCTGCAATCTATTGCACCTAAGGAGAATCCCTTGTTCGTGCATACTAGAATGAATAAATAAATTGCGTTTTCCCATATGCCTGCAATAATTTACGCTTAGAGGGAATAATCGATAGCTAGAAATGGCTTAAACTTGGTATGCACCTGCATGTTTAGTAATACTTTAGAGAGTGTTATCAGATAATATTGCTATCAGAGACGAATTAAAAGCCAGAGTATCATTATGGCTAGAATATGGTAACCTTCATAGATGATCAAATTTTTTTGCTTTCCTCTTAATACTTAGAATTTTAGACTTATATTAAGGGCATTTTGAATGAGCATAACTATATGCATAGGCTACAAGATGCTTAAATTGCATTAGTGAAATATATTGAAGTTTTATCCTGGACCAATAAATCAAAAGAATTTATGCTATTGTACATACAAATTTTATCAAAAAACAAATTTACAAAGCATTATTAAAAATCAAAAAAGCAATTGAAACTCAACAAGTGGAAAAACAAAACAAATGGGAAAACAAAACGTGAAGAAAAACTTACAAAGTACAAAACCATGTATTAAAGAAAGGTGTAAACCACAACAACCAATTCTCTTAATTACCAGTTTGTGTTAATCGATGGCTAGCACACGATACCCTCTAGCAGCCATTATCGCACATATGGCATTTTTTGGGCATTTTCCTGCAAATACATCCATTAATACTAGAATCGATCGTTTAAATTTAATGAAAAAATCTCCATTAGCGTTTCTTCTGAAGACTCTTAGCAATTGATGTCAGCATGGCACAATGTACCAGCATTTGATGAGACCCTTCTGGCGCACATTATCACACGTAAGGGGCTTACAACCGTTATGCCATAAAATAAATTTATAAACTAAAATATAGCCATTGTATTTAAACAGCGGAAATTTTCCATTTTGTCTCTAGATTGCGACATTCCATGGCAATTCCCGGCCTGTGACACTCAATGGCTGACGCAGAGCACCCTCGAGCAGGCATTATTGAATATATGGCATTTTCAGGCTTTTTTCCGCTAAAATATTTGTTTACACTAGAATCGATCCTTTAAACATAATAAAAAATTCCATTAGCCTTTTTTCTGAAGACTTATAGCAATTGACACCAACTTGACACAATTTACCACCACTCATAACACTCTTCTGGTGTACATTATAACACCTAAGGGGCTTTCCCCTCAAAAATAGATTTATAAACTAAAAAATTACCATTGGTTTTATTTGAAGCTATTGCGTGATGATTTTTCTTCGTGAAACATGTTGCTTGTTGATGTTCCTCATCGCAAAACTTGTACATTTATATTTCTCCACGTGAAAATGAATTTGTTCATGGAACTTGTTGTGTGCTGTTTTTTTATTCTTGGAACTTGTTGCGTACTTATTTTTCTTCATGTAACCTGCTGCACGTGGATTTTTTTCTTTCTAAATCTTGCACTTTGATTTTTCTCCTGTTGAAACTGATTTTGTTCATGGAAATTATTGCGTGCTGATTTTTGTTCATAACACTTGTTAAATATTGATTTTTCTCTTCGTGAAACTTTTGCATAACTTTTCTTCTCATGACACTGATTTTGTTGATGGCTTGTTGCGTTCTGGTTTTTGTGCGTGAAACTTGCTGCAGGTTGATTTTTCTCTTCGTGAAACTTTTACATTGATTTATCCTTTCGTGAAACTGATTTTGTTCATGGAGCTTGTTGAGTGTTGATTTTTGTTCGTGGAAAATGTTTTTTTTCTTGTGATTTTTCTCTTCGTGAAACTTGTACGTTTATTTTTCTCATTGTAAAACTGAATTTGTTTATGGTATTTGTTGTGTGCTGAATTTTGTTAATGGAGCTTGTCACGTGCTGATTTTTGTTCGTGAAACTTCTTGGACATAGTATTTTGCCACACTGGAGTCAATTGCTATGAGACATCAGAAGAAATGCTAATAGGGATATTTTCATTAAGTTTAAATGATCGATTCTAGTCTAAATGAATATTTTTGCAAGAAAAATGCCCGAAAATGCCTTATGTGCGTTAATCGCTGCTAGAGGGTGTCGTGTGTTAGCCATTGAGTGCCAAAGACTGGGAATTGAGAGAATTGATTGTTAGGGTTCCAACCTTTCTTTAATTCATGGTTCTTTTTGATTATATTTTATCCTTTATAAGTTTTATTTCACGTTATATTTTTCTATTTGCTGAGTTTTAACTGCTTTTCTGGGTTTAAATACTGCTTTGTGACTTTTTTTATTCATAAAATTTGTATGTACAACAGCCTTAATTCTTTAGATTCAGTGATCCAGGATAAAATTTCAATACATTTCACTAGTGCAATTTAAGCATCTTGTAGCCTATGCACATGGGTATGCTCATTCAAGACTGCCCGAAATAAAAGTGTAAAATTCTGAGTAGTGAAGAGGAAAGGAAAACCTTTTGAACATGCACGAAGACTACCATATTCTTGCTTAATGACACTCGTCATCCCCCCATTGCACTTCGTGGTTGAAGGGCCTTGAGACGGAGATCAGCACCGCCGGTTCGGACCTTCAGGGTCTAGTGGCGTATCCTTTACCTTTTTTTACTTAATGGTACTCTCGCTTTTATTTCATCTCTGATAGTAATATAAACTGATAACACTCTCTAGAGCATTACTTAACATGCAGGTACTTACCAAGTGTAAGCAATTTCTAGTAATCAGTTTTCCCTTCTGTGTGTCTGTTGCAGCCATCTGGGAACACGCAATTCATTAAATCATTATAGCATGCGCGAACAAAGGATTCTCCTTGCGTGCAATAGGCTATCATGCAGAATGTATTTCCTGAATCATAATATTAGAAAGGCCTCGATAGTCAACTTGGTTAACTCTCCATTTCATTGGATGGAAATACCCTTTCGAATCCTAATGGGGACAAAAATCATTAGAATATTAAGGCTCCCTGAATAAAAACCTTTTGAAAGAAAAAGGAAATCTCTTAAAGCATTATGTAACATTCCACACTCGCATGTTCATAACATAACACCCACGTGTGTCTCGTTCTCAGTTACAAGCGGCTATCTCCCACGGGGCCTGAAGAAACAAGTTATACCTTAAAGCGTCATCCTCAATATAAGTAAACATTCCCCTATTACGTAAGAATTAAAGAAATCATGAAGAAAACGCCTTGAAGAAAAATGTTCTAAAAAACGTCCTGGGGTGTCTTGGAACGTTTTGAAGAAACGTATTGAAGAAAAATGTCTTGAAATATCTTGAAGAAAAATGTCTTAAAGAACGTCTAGTCAGTGAAATTGGTTGCCAAGTGACCCCAATAGAATTGGATGCTAGGGCCCCCGATGGAATTGGATGCTAAGGCCCCCCAGTGGTTAGGTTAGGGGGCCCGAAGAAAAAAGATGCTTGGACCCTTGGTGGTTAGGTTAGGGGCCAGACGAAATTGGACGTTAGGGCCCCGCTGGAATTGGATGCTAGGCCCCCCTAGTGAAATTGGATGCTAGGGCTCTTCGCGATTAGGGGCCCGATGAAATTGGAGGTTAGGGCCCCGATGGATTGGATGCTAGGGTCCCATTGGGATTACTTGTTTGGTTCTCATTGAAACTGGATGCTAGATGGTGGTGGAATCGCTTGCTACGGGTTTGGCTCCTTGAAGGGTCCCCACTAGCGGTCCTTGAAGGTTTTTTCCCTGGCACTCGCGAGTTTTTAAACTCCTTATTATGTAACAAGCAAAGCCTATTAGGTAACAACCAAAGTAAACGAACCCTATTGCTTAACAGCTTTCTTTCCTGGACCTCTAACAAGTTTTAATAGGCAACAACCCAAAGTAAACAAACTCTGTTACGCAACAGCTTTTTTCCTTGCCCTCTAACAAGTCTTATAACGTAATACCTAAGAGTAAACAGACCCAATTACTTAGGAGCTTTTTTCCTGGCAGTCAAACAACTCCTATTACGTAACAACCAAAAGTAAACATGAATTACATGAAAAACTTTTTAATAGAAATTTCAGGGTAAGTAGACTGGACCATTAAGACCTAAGTGAGGAAAACTAGTTTTGGAAGGAAAACTTGGTTTTATGATTCTTAGCTTGGAAAATTCAATTTTTTTTTTGGCTAGTCTACTTGAAAATTTCAGGATATGTAGACAGAGTAAATGAAACCTTCAATAAGACAAAAAGTATGGAAGCAAATCTGAATGTGCTGGTTCATGGCTTATTTTCTTAACACAGCCAAACAGAACTCTTACTTATAAATATGCTTGACATTCAATTATTTAAGCCCAGAAACAGTTAAAACAAAGCAAAATGTAAGAAAAAACTTTTAATAAAAGGTAAGGTTAAGAAATGTATTGATTCTAAAGCCTCTAGATGTGTAGAGTAGAGAACAAAAAAACCCCGCAGACTTTCAGTTCACAAGAATAAAAATCCACTTCCCCATCCATCCACAATTTCACAGTGAAGACATTTTTAGAATAGTATTGCACAAATTTACGACTGACCAAATATTTTGCCTAAAACTAAAACGAAATAAAAATGTGGCCCCAAATTTTAATTACAATCCATCATTTTAGATATTAAACAAAAGAACCTAAAAAAAAAAAGATTTCGATTATTCCTATATTAACCAATAATAAAACTATGTCGAGTAACTAGGGCAACAGTGTTTTCTCGTAATTTTTTTTTTTAATATTTCAAAAGAGGTAGCTTTACAATAAAATACAAAGACTCACATTAAAACCAAAACGAGCAGCAATGAAGCCGTATAATGCTTAAAACTTAAAAGGAACAGATTTGGCTATTAATCAATTAATGGGCCCAAAGCAAATAGAGACAAAATTTTATGATGAATCTTAAAAAGAGCATAAATTAAACTGAAAAATCAGGCCAAACTTAAAACAAATAGAAATTGCCACAAATAAGAGAGGGGTTATCGTTATCCTTATAATCTTAACTATGATTATGATTGTATTTTCGTTGTTAGTGTTTTGACAAATAAAACCCACTATTCAAAGCGTATGTGTTTTGACACCTTTTATATATGTGTTTTGACAGGGGGGGGGGGGACACCTTTTATATACGCTAGCTCTGATTGTTATTTTCATTTTTATTTCGTTGTTTATGACGAATTGTTTGTTTGTGTCAAACAAACAAATTGGTTGTTTTTGACAAACAAAGAATAGACTGCTGGCAACGCAAATCATCCTGAATCGAAAGCTCAAATGACCGGTTTAATAGGTTAGTAACCTACTCCTGTTCGTTGTAATTTGGTTGTGGTTCTTTTGAGTATGTCTTGATTATTAAGTTTAATTCCTGTTCGTATCCAGATTTATATATTAATCCATAGGGGTAAATTGTATATTTGTATCTGATGTGGTGATTCTATTGGGTGATTCTATCTGATTTAGTTTCTATTGGCTTTTTCCTTAATTCAATAATAGTAATTTCTTTTTGTTTTGAGTTTTATGTGACCGCTTCTCGTTGATTGTTTCAATAGTGCTCTTTACTTTTCTTTGAGAACTTCTGTAATACTCTTTAAAAAAAAACAGCAATAGTTTACCCTGCACCAAGTTTATCTTTCTTTCGGGTTTTTTAAGGCGAGACAACTTCGTTCTGAGGAGCGACGTCAACATATTGCAGAACAAAGAAAACAAGAAGCTGCAGAAAATGCTAAGCGTTACGCAATCGCTTTGGAGAACTATCAGTTGTTTAGAGAGGAATTGATCAGTCTACTTAAAGAAAAAGAAGAAAGAGCTGAAAGGCTGGCCCAAGAAATGAAGCAATGGAAGGTAAGCGTCGAATACAGACAGCATAAGATCATTGGAATATTTACGAAGATGGGTATAAAACCAAATTTTATAATTTTGCGATTAATTGAAATCACGTATTTATGCAGGAGTAAGTATAAGGGAAAATTTTAGTTAAGGTATGGATATCTTACTCATCATGACACTGATTCTTGACATTAAGCAAGAGGTTGCTAAGCTTAGGAAGCAAATACACGCTGCTGGTTGAAACATAATTTGGCTTCTCAATTTTGATTAGAAACAGTGGATTGACTTCCATTGGTTCAGCACTTTTTTGCAAAACACGAATCGATTAATCTGAAAAATTTAACCCTTTAGTATGGACTTGGTGAAGGTGACTGGTCTCTCATTTATATACATCGGTTTATACATATGTATATGCTAAAATATGTAGAAGTCATGAAAGCCAAAAATACGAGCAAGGAAAAATACAATATTTTTCCTAGTTCATCAAAGCAACCTCTTGTTTTGTTCAAAGCAACCTAAAGTATTAGGAAGCAAATACACGCTGCTGGTTGAAACATAATTGGGCTTCTCAATTTTGATTAGAAACAGTGGATTCACTTCCATTGGTTCAGCACTTTTTTGCAAAACACGAATCGATTAATCTGAAAAATTTAACCCTTTAGTGTGGACTTGGTGAAGGTGACTGGTTTCTCATTTATATACATCGGTTTATACATATGTATATGCTAAAATATGTAGAAGTCATGAAAGCCAAAAATACGAGCAAGGAAAAATACAATATTTTTCCTAGTTCATCAAAGCAACCTCTTGTTTTGTTCAAAGCAACCTAAAGTATTAGGAAGCAAATACACGCTGCTGGTTGAAACATAATTGGGCTTCTCAATTTTGATTAGAAACAGTGGATTCACTTCCATTGGTTCAGCACTTTTTTGCAAAACACGAATCGATTAATCTGAAAAATTTAACCCTTTAGTGTGGACTTGGTGAAGGTGACTTGTCTCTCATTTATATACATCGGTTTATACATATGTATATGATAAAATATGTAGAAGTCATGAAAGCCAAAAATACGAGCAAGGAAAAATACAATATTTTTCCTAGTTCATCAAAGCAACCTCTTGTTTTGTTCAAAGCAACCTAAAGTATTAGGAAGCAAATACACGCTGCTGGTTGAAACATAATTGGGCTTCTCAATTTTGATTAGAAACAGTGGATTCACTTCCATTGGTTCAGCACTTTTTTGCAAAACACGAATCGATTAATCTGAAAAATTTAACCCTTTAGTGTGGACTTGGTGAAGGTGACTGGTCTCTCATTTATATACATCGGTTTATACATATGTATATGCTAAAATATGTAGAAGTCATGAAAGCCAAAAATACGAGCAAGGAAAAATACAATATTTTTCCTAGTTCATCAAAGCAACCTCTTGTTTTGTTCAAACCAACCTAAAGTATTAGGAAGCAAATACACGCTGCTGGTTGAAACATAATTGGGCTTCTCAATTTTGATTAGAAACAGTGGATTCACTTCCATTGGTTCAGCACTTTTTTGCAAAACACGAATAGATTAATCCGAAACATTTAACCCTTTAATGTGGACTTGGTGAAGGTGACTGGTCTCTCATTTATATACATCGGTTTATACATATGTATATGCTAAAATATGTAGAAGTCATGAAAGCCAAAAATACGAGCAAGGAAAAATACAACATTTTTCCAAGTTCATCAAAGTTCAGTGTTTTTCGGAGTGGGAAAGGAAGGAAGTAGATACTCCAAATATTAAATTGTCAGTTACGGATTATTTCTTGGATTGCATATAGAAGGGCAAAACACAAGAAAAATCGTAAAATAAACTTAAGATTCTGGAGGAATATTGATGGGTGGATTTCATCTACATCTTTTATATAGTTTTCGACCGATTTGCTCCATAGTTTCTACTTGATTGTATTCTGGCTCTTTTTGAATATAATGACTGCCCTTGGCAAAAAAAAACACTGCGTTGAGACGCGCTGTCTTTCATGACTTAAGAAAGACACTAGAACTTTCAATTTCCAATCAAACGAGCCCTATCATGATTATTTATGACGTTTCATTAAGCACGATTGTCTCTGAAAAAAATAAAAAAAGAAAGAAAGAAAGAAACAACAGTTTAACTACGCATATAGAAATATGATTTCCCGCAATTGTCATGATGGGGACCCGTAAACCCTAGTTAAGAGTTACAGACCATGTCAGTTTGATTGGGTATCTTAGAATTGGCATATTCTTGCATTTTTGGCCTTTTTTGCAAAAATTGATAGCTTTGACGTATATGGCAGAAGATTACACTTTTCCTTGACGCAATCCATTTTTTACTCAAGATTTCACTAAATATTTTTATTTACGTTCAAATGAGTCTTCTTTGAATATTATAAATTCGAGAAACTTATTCATCTGAAAATGTTGTTGCTTTCAGCTGGCAGTTTCTTAGATAATACCAAACTTTCGTTTCTATTTAGCATGATTCGCTCTTAACTAAGTTGCAGCTACTGCTGCAACCTTGAGATGGTAATTGTGGTTTCTCACCGAGATCAAAATGACTTTCAATCTTTACTCATTCCACCTAATTTTTCTATACCCTTTACCGGAATATAATTATTTAATAGACAAAAAAGATCCATCTTCTCAAAGGCGGCTTTTTAAGCAAAGGTACTAATTGGGAGGAAAGGTGTATTTGCTTCTTCCCCCATCAGATTTCGAAATACCTTTTTTTTTATTTTCACTTAAAAATGCCGTTTTTTGTGTTTTCATTGAAAAAAATATAAATACAAAATAAATACTTATAAAAAAAAACTCTTTGAAAAAGAACTTGTATTTATTTTTTTGTAACCACGAAAATTATCTTTTTTAAAAAGGGCCAATGAGTTACATATTGTGTCGTATAAGCCAAACTATGAAACATATTTCCAATTACGATTCAGAAAAGGAGCCAAAAAATGAGTCAAATAGAGCATTCATGAGTTGATTGAGACGTGATTTTGCTTAATCTCAAGATTATTACCTGTCCATCAACGAGTACATCAGACACTAAAATAAAAACAGTACAACGACGAAACATTTGAACACGATCCAAATTCAATACTTTTCAAAAGGAAAGAATAGCATGATACTGAACTAGAAGATCAATTGCGTGGAATTTTAGTGTGTGATTATGATTTTATAGTTTAAGTATCCTTAACAAGAGAAGAAAAAATTCTTGCAGAAGAAAAAACGAGGACGCTTCCAGCCAGTGAAAAAGCAAAAATGCAATACAATTATTTTGGTCGAGATCTCCACTCAGTTGTCTCCGGTGTTGAGATAGAGAAATAATAAAAGACCGTAAAAAACTAAAATAAATTAAAAAAAAAACAAAACAGCCATTAAAATGAAAATAGACCCTTTCAACTTTACATGGAAAGGATATTTTCATCGCGACAGCACCTTTTTGGGTCTTTTTCTTCTTTTCTAAAATTACACATATTTCCTACGACTATAACCTTTGATGGTGATATTAAACATTAGTAAATTTCGAATGTTTGGAATCACTAATAAAAGCAGTTTCTTTTGATATTTGTATCGTTGCAAAAACTACAATTTTTTTAAGTTTCGGTTTATGTTAGCAAGACCTGGTTTATACCTTTCAAACTGTGAACAGCTTAATTTAAGGATCACTGGAAAACGGGATATCCTCGCCAGAAAGACCTTAGACTCGTTTCTTGGCGTTTTTTGCATAAAACCTTACTTACTTATATGTAAAAACTGCTATAATATTGCCAACTTAAAAATATCAAGAAACTTTGCAGTAATACGGAAGTAAAAGCGATTTTTTTCCTGGTTGGGTTCTAAAATTGCTCTTTCATATTTAAACCAGTCTTTTGTCTCTAATTGATCGACTACTTGAATATTAAGGTTGATGCTCTACTTCCTTTTGGTGCAGTTGGTTTTTTTTATGGTAAAAGAACAATTTACTAAAATTGATGCTGATACCGCCACTGTGGAAAAGATGTTCTTAACAGTTCCAGTAAGCGTTTCTTCTAGAGGGAGATCTTTTTCAGGCTAAAATCCGCCACTGTGGAAAAAATCTTGGATATAGTCGCAATTTGTGTTACATTATTTTTTCTGTGTCTGACATGGCATTATCCTTTTTTTGAATACGTGAAAAATAAGGATCTTAGTAACGTTGCTTAATATTTCAAGTTGCCTTTCTCTGAAAATTGAATCTTTATTTAGTTGTATCTCTCGGAGTTTTATTTTGTTTAACAGTTTTTTTTCTCTCTTTCTTTTCCCTTTATTCACTTTCTTTCCTTGTCTCTCTCCCTCTCTCTCTCTCTTCTTTCTCTCTTCTCTCTCTCTCTCTCTCTCTCTCTCTCTCTCTCTCTCTCTCTCTCCTCTCTCTCCTCTCTTCTCTCCTCTCTCTCTCTCTCTCTCTCTCCCTCTCTCTCTCTTTCTCTCTCTCTCTCTCTCTCTCTCTCTCTCTCTCTCTCTCTCTCCTCTCTCTCTCTCTCTCTCTCTCTCTCTCCTCTCTCTCTCTCTCTCTCTCTCTCTCTCTCTCTATCTCTGGATAGATATAAAGAATCATAGAAAAACACCCTCTCTCGGAATGTCTCATTCCCTCCCTTCTCCATCTTTCTATCTATGAATGAATAATGAAAAATTGTCCAGAAGAAAACGAAAAATTAAAATAAAGAAAACTTTCAGCCAGAGAACAGGAAAAGACTAAATTAAGAGCAGATATTTTGACAAATACAATAAAAAGTCAACTAATATTAAAGAAAAACAAGAGCTAAGAGCTCATATGGAACTTGTGACGAGGTCGGAAGAGCCAAGAGCCACGAGCTTACATAGTATGAGCTCTAGCAAAATTACCTGCCATGGATATACATTGTTTAATTTTTACTCTTTACTGTTAGATTTAAGCTGACGTAAAATATGGATGGCCAACTCTGAGATACAAATAATCATATTGAAGCAATCTAAACTATTTTGACTGTTTAATTTTGTTTGATTCAATAAAGGATGCCGAGACAATATTTTCTGGCCTCTCTTATCTGCACTGAGTCAGTTAGTTTTACTATTGGTAGGCACATCTTGTCGAACTTAATGTCGAACATAAATGCTAAGTCGAACATAAATGTTCTTTTATTTAATATTTAGCTTTCGACAGCTACTTTTTTTTATTGAGTTTTCAATATAAATAGATGAGAGAGTGAAATGACAGAAGATATCCCTCTCAATAGAAATATTTGAATTACTCGTGTTAAAGCAAAATTAGGAAAGACTCATTCACAGTTTTCTTGTTTTCAAATCCATTCATCTTAAAAAATCCTTTTTGTCAGTCTATCTGGTTTCAAAAAGTTTCTCCTCAGTGTTGCTTCCTATTTTGAAAGTTTGTAAAAGGAGGTTTCTAATATATATTTATATCATATCCAATATATATTTATATTAGTATAAAATAAATTTTTAATTATCAGATTTCGCCTGCAGAGTAATGCAATAAATATTTTAATTTGTCGATTCCCAAAATATTTTTTGACTTAAGATGTTTGTTTACAGATTGAAAAGCTACGAGAGCGCCACCAACGTTGGTTACTCCGACAAGAGCAAGTTCAATCTGCAAGAAGTGACCTGGAAGATATGGAAAGCAACTCTAGATCAGTAGTACTTAGGAAACTAGAAGAAAGACTTAAGCAAGCAGATGAAAGAAAGAAGTCCCTGGAAGAAGAACATAAAAGGGTAAAGTATCTGACATATCCCAATTGACTGACTTTAGAACAATTAGAAGGTCGGGTGCAAAGAATGCTAGTTTTACTGCTTCTCATGTTTAGAAAGCTCGGAAACCTGGAGATAAAGATTCGAATTTATTTGGCATCTAAAGTCCAAACAAGAAAAAATCTAGTTCGACATCTTCCTCTTATCCCTACAAAAAAGGTGATCAACAAAATAACAAGCGTAGTTGTATTTGTTTTATGAAGAAACAATAATCCCGAAAAGTCAGGAAATTTCTTATATATTTCACAGCAGAAAAATAAGCACTGTTCTGGAGGACCAAAAGGATAATTGTTTTTTGTTTATCTATATTTGTTTTATGCAAAAATAACAATTTTAGAAAAATCCGGCATTTCTTACGAAATTCACTAAGGAAAAAATATAACTATAATACATCGGATTATTGTCATGTAAAGTGACTATATTTCTGAGTGGTTCCTAGTATAAGCTTTTTTTTTCCTTCATCTATGGTTATAAGACGGCTAAAATATTTTTTTTTTGACAAAACAGTATTTTTCTACTGTTATTTTGATAGCTTTTAGACTAATATGATTAGTTTTAGATTTATGTCCGCTTATACCCAACCGTTTTTATCCCTTTGTTGGGCCTCATTTTCACGAGAACTAACGTTTTTTAACACTTTTCTTCTGCATGTGACTCCCCTTAGTCGAAGGACTTAATAATATAAGCTTCAAACCTATCGAAATAATTTTGGTTGGCCCTTTTTGGCCCCATTCTTAGAGGGAGGGTGTGCTCTTAAACGGATTTCTTGAGCAGAGGGCTCCTCCTCGCCTATAAGCTCATGGCTATAAGTTTCGAATGGATCAAGGACAAAAGTGTCTTTGCCTATTACCAGCCCCCCTAACATTTATCCCTCCCAACAAAATGTGTGTTCCTCTCTGCCCCTGGTAACGATCTCTGAAGATATCAGGCCAACAAGACACCCGGAATGAAACATGCCCGCCTTTTTCTAAAATAAAATCTATCCATAAATAACTGACAAGACGCTATTTCGCAATTTATGGCCATTGTCCTAAGGGCTGACGGGCCTGACTTTTTTGAACAAAATGGCTATTCAGCCATTTAATGGTTATTTTGAACAAAATGACATATCATAAGGGGTTACTTGGGGACCAGATAACAAAAAAAGGCACAGGAAAGGGATAGCTGCTTCCATTTTTTTTCAAATCTCGAAAAAGGGCAGCAGAGTCATATTCAGTCTAATGAGCCCTGCCAAGTTATATGACCACCCCTTGCATATGAAGTGGTCTGGAGATAAAAATAAATAAACAATACATGCAAGCCACGTGACTCTTAGGCAACGCCACAACGTTGTCTCTGAAATAGTATGGATCCTATATTTAGGACTTGCTTGTAATGGAAAGAGAGGGTCACCCAATACCAGTCACCCAAGTACCTGTCAGGCCTTGGTGTCCCTGGCAGTCGCTTAGTTCATCCATATGGTAGAGGCAGCTCAGAGGGCAAAACTTAGTAGCCTACTCAAGCAGAACTTAGTACTTCAAAGAGAGATAATCTATTTGGTTAGTTTTGAGAATTATAAAATTTATGAAATTTGAGTAGAGCAGTCTTTTTTAGCACTAAAAGGGATGCTTTAGAAATAATTTTGAGCCTTTTAGTTTTCACTGATTTTGTAAGCAAGAAAACCATTTTAAGACAGCCTCATAGTTCGTCTTAAATAATAGTGAAAACCAAGATTAGAATATCGGAAGCTACAGTGAAGACAGTGGTCAAGTAGGGCTCAGAAACTTGGGCACATTGAAAGACAGAGGAAAATATGTTAGAAATTTTCCAGAAGAATCGCCTACCTATTCTTTTGGGTAATCGCCTGACAGAATTTTTAGCTGTAAGCCATACAGAATATGTGGTTCTAGCCCACTTTCTGGGGTTAATATGAGAGAAAGTTTGAAATGGTTAGGACACATTCTGTGGATGTAGGATAACAGATTGCCAAAGATCATCCTTTTTGGCCAGCCCCCTAAAACCAAACGTAAAGCAGGTCGTGAATGGGTTGGGAGAAGGTCATAAGGAAGAATGTAAGGGAAATGAAACTTCTTTGGAAGGGGTAGAGAGAAAAATCTAAAGAGATTGGGATGGATGAGGAGTGTGTGTAGCAATATTTACATCAGGGGGTTTGGTGCTGTAGTAAGTTGCTATTAATAGTATTAATAGTTATAGCTAATGATTGTGTTCCCAAAGACATTAAACCTCATTAATTAATTCCTTCTGTGAACAGTAAGGAGTAATCTAAACTTAACTTCAGTTATCACGATTGCATCGTTCATTTTTTAATAACAATGTAATCAACCTTAATGAAAAATTGATTGCTAATTAGTCTCATCTTTATTAGCAGTCAGAAAACAGGTTTGTTTCCACATTTTCTTTCACATAAAATAAGAGACAGAAACAACTAGGAAGAGGCTTTGTGATTGTGCTATTTAAATTTTTTACTAGACATATTTTAATACAAAACGCTCTTTTGCTTTTCGCCGAGACTTACTTCGCCACTGCCATTTTTTTATTTGAAATTGGGAAAATTGATAGTGTTTGTCATAACTGCTTAGCGACAGTTTTTATTTTGTCCTTAGGACCCCATCCGTATATCTTTTACTATTTGCTTTTGTATAATGAGGAAAGCCAAGCAGAAGACCCGACTGGAATATCTGTGTATTTATCCTTCCTTTTTGTTCACTGGCGGGAAATATCTTCGTTTGTTCTTCTTAACAATTTGCTACATTTTGTCAGGCACAACCAGTTTAATCTTAGCAATTATATAAGTGCAAAGGTAGTTATCTTGGGCCATATATAAATCACAACCGTGCTGACATCATAAAACTATAGGAATTTTGGCAAAATATGGGCAAAAGATCTCTCGAACCCCCCCACCGTCATTTTTTTAGCAGGAAATAAGGCACGTTGAGCAATATTTGATGTGGCAGAAAGTGATCATTTTATATCTGTCTGATCGAGGACACAAGTGGGCTCTTGTCCCCTTCCAGGTCACCTGCCATCACCATATTTTCGGAAGAAAGACAAAGAGGTCTGTTTCTCTATCCTAGCGAATGACTCGCAAGTAAGAATCGTAAAGCTTTTTCATCTTCAGAGAAGAAGGACTAATACCTGTGTTAATTGATCTATACTTAGTTGTGGAAATATTACAAATAATAATTCAAAGCCATGACGCAGTTCTGCAGTTTATTTCGCAATTACTTTGTAATTGAAATTGAATCATTTTATGTTTATCAGAAAATGGACAGAAAACGATTATGTGGTGTTTCAGTAATTTTTGCCAAAGAAACATAAGATTAGTTTAAACATGCTTTGAATTCAGATATAACAACGTAGATTCTTTTAAGTTTTATGTTTTAGGGCAAAGCAATAAAGCATTAGCTTGAACACATGGTGCATTTTAAAACTAACAACATTGATTGGATGTCACGAAATAGAGAATGGAGTTGGAATTAAGAACATACATAATCCGAGACTGTCTGTCAGGAATGTGCTCATAACTTTTCTTAGAAAAAAAAATATTTCCAACTATAGCAATTCATCAATAGCAGAAATACAAAATCAAAGTACTGCTCCCGCAACACTTGTTCCCCTGGTAATGTAAATCTAATGAGCTTTGATGCATATTTTCCGAAATACCAAGAAAAACTGCTGCCGATGGGAGGAGTAGAAATAGTAGGTAGCTGTTTAGTATGAACTGTGTCTAAGACAAATACCAAAATAATATTCTTTTTAGCGTCTGCTTTTGGCAAATCAGCAAGAAGAATCTCGCTTCCAAGAACGAAGGAAACAGATAGAAGAACAAATTGAAGCCTCCTTGACTGAACTGAAGGAGTCTTTAAAAGAAAAGCAAAAAAAGGTTACCCAGCATTATTCACATCAATTAGGATTTAAAGAGCAAGAGTTGAGCCTCAGAAGGTAAGATTAACATATAATTAAATTAATAAAAAAAAGTCCAATAACCTCAGTGTTAAATTGATGTCTCACTGTTTTCAAGGGGCCAGATAAGAGGTAAGCTATTATAGCTACTAATCCCTCAAGACGTTATTACGCATACCTGGCTGTGAAACAATACTATAGTGCACCTGTATGTAGGCTACACCTACGTAACAGGGTTTAGTTGTTACGTCATAGGGAATGTTTTCTAAGAGGATCACGAGTCTGTTGCGTAATACGCCCTTTTTAAAAAATATATGAGGGCCAAGGCTTCCTTATTCTAGGCTTACCCTGGTTTTTACCTAATAGGACTTGTTTACTTTTGGTTGTTACGTAAGAGAGTGTTTTTTCTTCAAAGCCCGCAAGGGGTAGGAAAAAGCCTTCACGGCTCATAAGTGGGGAGCCTTCAAGATGCCGGACCCTAGCGCGCAATTCCACCGGACCCCTACCAACCAATTCCAACGAGGGACCCTAGGAGTCAATTCCTACGGGGGTGGATAATTCCACCGGGACCCTAGCAGTCAATTCAAACGGGTGGGGGCCCTAAACTAACCACTGGGGGGCCATAGCATCCAATTTCACTAGGAGGGGACCCTAAAATCCAATTCCATCGGGGAGTCCTAACCTCCAGTTCTATCGGGTCCCCGAACCTAACCACCGAGCCTTAGCTACCGATTTCACCAGGGAGACCCTAGCATCCAATTCCATCGGGAACCTAACATCCAATTTCATCGAGGCCCCTAACCTAACCACCGGGGCCCTAGCAACCGATTTCACTGGGGGGACCCTAGCATCCAATTCCATCGGGGACCCCTAGTATCCAATTTTTTTTGGCGGGGGGGGGGTCTAGAAACCAATTTCACCGACAAGATGTTTTTCAAGACGTTTCGAGATTTATTTGGCTGTTATGTAATAGGGGAATGTTTACTTATGTTATGGATGATGCAATCTCGCATGACATGCAATAATTCAGCGGGGTTCGAGGGAGATTCCTGCTTGTAATAGATCAAAGCGCTCACGTGGGATGTTACGTAATACTTTAAGTGATTTCATTTTATTTTTTTCTTTTTCCTCTTTACTACACATAATCTTACACTTATATTAAGAACATTCTTGAGTGAACATACCTATTAGCATAGGCTACAAGATGCTTAAATTACATTAGTGAAACATATTGAAGTTTAATCCTGGATCAAAAAATCTAAAATTTGAGAAAATCTAAAGGATGCAAACTTTTTTACATACAAATTATATTAATAGAGACAAATTTACAAGCATTAATAAAACACAGAAAACAGTAAGTAAAAATCCCCAAATGGATAAATACAAACGTGAAAAACTTATATAGGATAAAATAGAAGCAAAAAAAACTTAAATTAACGAAAGACCTAGCAACAAATTCCAAAGGTGGTTTTCTTATTAGCGATAAATTTAAACCAAATTAAGAGGTATTTCTGAAATGTATTAGTGGAAATGCTACGTTTCTTTGAGCCAAGACTATGAACCCTCGGTTGACAAGCACACATTTGAATAATATTTTCTCTTCAAATTTCAGATAATCTTGTTAAAAGTAAATTCAGGCCACATTAAGATATTTTTCAGGGATTTTAATGAAAGTGCTTCATTTCTTTGAGTTAAGACTATGCACGTAGGGTTGAAAATTGCACATTTGAATAATATTTTCTATTCAAATTTCATTTAATGTCGTTACAGGTAAATTTAAGCCATAGTAATATATTTTTGTGGGCTTTTAATGAAAGTATCTTGTTTCTTTACTGGGATTTAAATCCCCCCTCTAGTCCAGGTGATTTTCTGCCAGTGACACTGAATGGCTGGCACAGCACCGCCTCTAGCAGGCATTGTTGCACATATGGCATTTTTTGGGCATTTTCCTACAAAATTGTTCGTTTACACTACAACCGATCGTTTAAACTTAAGTAAAAAATCCTTATTAAGGTTTCTTCTGATGACTCCTAGCAGTTGATGCTAGTGTGGTACAATCTACCATCCTTGATGACACCCTCTGGATGACATATTATCTCACCTAAGGATTTTTTTCAACCATTTTCTCTAAAAAATAAAATTATAGACTAAAAAATTACCATTGTCTTCATTTGAACAGAGGAAAATTGCCATTACATTGTTTGATTGCGATGTTCCATGGCCATTCTCAGGCTGTGAAACTCAGTGGCTGGCACAGGACACCCTCTAGCAGGTATTATTGCACATATGGAGTTTTCGGGCTTTTTCCTGCAAAAATGTTCGTTTATACTAGAACCGATCGATAAACTTAATTAAAAATCCCTCATGTCTTTGACTGGATGTTGATTTTAGTCTTCCCACCGCTGAAAAATTCTCTAACATCTTCCCCCTTAACTTTAAGCTATAGAACATGTTAGTCCAAGCAATTATCAGACTGTGACACTGAATGGCTGTCACATGGCATCCTCTTGCAGGCATTATCGCACTTACGGCATTATACGCGCATTTTCCTTCATTTACAATAGAATTGATCATTCAAACTTAATGAAAATTTCCCATTAGTGTTTCTTCTGATGACTCCTAGTGATCCAAGTCAGCATGGCACAATGTTCAATCCCCGATGACACCCTTCTGGCACAATTTATCATATCTATGGATTTTTCAACCGGTTCCCTACAACATGTATCTATAAACAAAAATGACCATGCTATTTTATTCGTGAAATTTACTGCACGTTGATTTTTTTCTTCATGAACCTTGTTCATTGATTTTTCTCCTCGTGAAACTGATTTTTTTCATGGATCTTATTGTGTGCTGATTTTCGTTCGTGGAACTGGCTGCGTGCTGATTTTTGTTCGTGAAACTTGTAAAATGTTGATTTTTCTCTTCGTGAAACTTCCACATGATTTCCCCCCTCGTGAAACTGATTTTGTTCTCGAAGCTTGTTGCTTGCTGATTTTGTCCTCAAAACCTCTTGCATGTTGATTTTTCATGTTTATTTTGATTCGTGAAAATTGTTGCATGTTGGTTTTTTCATTCTAAAATTAGTACATTTATTTCCTAGTCGTGGAACTAATTTTGTTCATGGTATTTGTTGCGTGTTGATTTTTTGTTCGTAGAACTTGTTGCGTGCTGATTTTTCTTCGTGAAACTTGTTGCATGCTGATTTTTCTCTTCGAGCAATTTCTACATTAATTTTTCTCCTCATGAAACTGATTTTGTTCATGGAACTTGCTTCTTGCTGACTTTTGCTAGTGGAAATCTTTGTGCACTGATTACTGTTCGTGAAACGTGTTGCGTCTTGATTTTTCTCTTCGTGAAACTTGTGCATTGATTTTTCTTTTCATGAAACTTATCATGTCCATGAACCTTGTTGCTTGTTGGTATTATGTTCGTGGAATTTGCTGTGTGCTGATTTTCGTTCGTGGAACTCGTTGCGTGCTAATTTTTCTATTCGCAAATCTTGTCTATTGATTTTTCTCCTCGTGAAACTGATTGCGTTCATGGAAGTTCCTGAGTGCTGATTTTTGCTCTTCAAAATTATTTCATACTGATTATTGTTTATGAAACTTGTTGCGTGTTGATTTTTCTTTTCCTTAAACTTCTATGGAATTTGTTTGATGAATTTTTTCCTGGAACTTGTTACATTCTGATTTTTTTTCGTGAACCTTCTTGCATACTGATTTTTCCCTTCGAGAAAATTCCACATTGGTTTTATGGCACTTGATATCTACCAAGTGACATATAACAATCACAAATTCTGTCAAGCTGTCTGTAGGTCTGTTTGTCCCGGTTTTGCTACTTTAGGCACTTCCAGGTAAGCTAGGACCATGGAATTTGGCACGCGTATCAGGAACAAGACCAGATTAAATTCGAAATTGTTGTTTCCCCGATTTGACCACCTTGGGGGAAGAGTGGAGTGGGGGACGGTTAAATCGGAAAGAATTAGGTATTTTTAACTTACAAACGGGTGATCAGACCTTAATGAAATATGATGTTTGGAAGGATATTGTGTCTCAAAGTTCTTATTTTAAATTCCGACCGGATCTGGTAACATTGGGGGAGATTTGGGGGGACCTAAAATCTTGGAAAACGCTTAGAGTGGGGGGATCGGGATGAAACTTGGTGGGAAAAAAGCACACGTCCTAGATTCGTGATTGTCATAACGGGAACGGATCTGCTCTCTTTGGGGCAGTTGGGGGGAGAGTTAATTCTGAAAAATTACAAAAATGAGGTATTTGTAACTTACGAACGGGCGATCAGATCTCAATAAAATTTGATACTTAGAAAAATATAGTGTCTAAAAGCTCTTATTTTAAATCCCGACCAGATCTAGTGACATTGGGGGAGTTTGGGGGGAACCTAAAATCTTGGAAAACGCTTAGAGTGGAGGGATTGGGATAAAACTTGGTGGGAAAAATAAGCAGAAGTCCTAGATACGTGATTGACAGAATAGGAGTGGATCCGCTCTATTTGGGGGAGTTGGGGGGGGGGGTTGGTTAGTTCAGAAAAATTAGAAAAAATTACATATTTTTAACTTACGAAGAAGTAATCGGATCTTCATGAAACTTCATATTTAGAAGAACCTCGTAACTCAGATCTCTCATTTTAAATTCCAACTGGATCCCGCGTCATTGGGGAGGGACAGTTGGGGGGGACTTTTTGTTCGTGATACTTGTTGCGCGCTCATTTTTGTTCACGAAACTTGTTTCATGTTAGTTTTTCTCTTCGCAAAACTTGTGCATTGATTTTTAGCTCGTGAAACTGATTTTGTTCATGGAACTTTCTGCGTGCTGATTTCTGTTCTTGAAAATTGTTGCATAATGATTATTGTTTATGAAACTTGTTGCGCGTTGAGTTTTCCCTTCCTGAAACGTCTATAGAATTTTTTTGCTGAGTTTGTTCCTGGAAGTTGTTGCGTGCTGATTTTTGTTCGTGAAACTTCTTGCTTGCTGATTTTTCTCTTCGAGAAACTTCCACATTAATTTTACTCCTAGCAAAACTCGTTTTGTTCATGGAACTTGTGGCGTGCTGATTTTTGTTCCTGAGACTTGTTGCGTGCTCATTTTCTTCGTGAAGCTTGTTGCTTGGTGATTTTTCTTTTCGTGAAACTGATTGTGTCCATGGATCTTGTTTGCGTGCTGATACTTGTTCTTGGCACTTGTTGATTGCTAATTTTCGTCCGTGAAACTGGTTCCATTTTGATTTTTCTTTTCGTGAAACTTGTACATTGATTTTTCTCCTATTGAAACTCATTTTGCTCATGGAACTTGCTGTTTGGTGATTTTTGCTCGTGAAACTTGTTGCGTATTGATTTTTCTCTTCGTGAAACTTGTACATTGCTTTTTCTTCTTATGAAATTGATTTGTTCCTGGAACTTGTTGAGTGCTTTTTTTGTTCGTGAAACTTCTTGCTTGCTGATTTTTCTCTTAAGAAACTTCCACATTTAGTTTCTTCCTAGCAAAACTGATTTTCTTGGAGCTTGTTGCTTGCTGATTTTCGTTCGTGAAAACTGTTCCATTTTGACTTTTCTCTTCGTGGTACTTGTACATTAACTTTTCTCCTCATGAAACTGATTTTTTCATGGAACTTGTTGCACGCTTATTTTTTGTTCGTGGAAGTTGTTGCGCGCTGAATTTTGTTCATTTAGCTTGTTGCATTTTTATTTTTCTCTTCCTGAAACTTGTACATTGACTTTTCTCCTTGTGAAACTTATTTTGCTCGTAGAACTTGCTGCTTGGTGATTTTTGCTCGTGAAACTTGTTGCATGTTGATTTTTCTCTTCGTGAAACTTGTACATTGCTTTTCTCCAGGTGAAATTGGTTTGTTCATGGAACTTGTTGAGTGCTTATTTTTGTTCCTGGAACTTATTGCGTGCTGATTTTTGTTCGAGAAACTTATTCCATGTTGATTTTTCTCTTCAGGAAACTCGTAGATTGATTTTTCTCCTCGTGAAATTGATCTTGTTCATTGAACTTGTTGGCTGCTGATTATTGTTCACGGAACTTGTTTCGGGCTAAATTTTTGTTCGTGAAACATGTTGCATGTTGATTTTTCTTTTTCTGGAACTTGACATTGATTTTTCTCCTCGTGAAACTGATTTTGTTCATGGAACTTGCTTCTTGCTGATTTTTGTTCGTGGAAATTGTTAAGCACTGACTACTGTTCGTGAAACTTGTTGCGTGTTTATTTTCCCTTTCATGAAACTTGTGCATTGATTTTTCTTCTCATGAAACTTTTCTTGTCCATGAACCTTGTTGCATGATGGTATTATGTTTTTGGACCTTGCTGCGTGCTTATTTTTGTTCGTGGAACTTGTTGCGTGCTGATTTTTGCACGTGAAACTTGTTGCATGTTGATTTTCCTCTTCGCAAAACTTATGCATTTATTTTTCTCCTCGTGAAATTGATTTTGTTCGTGAAACTTATTGCCTGTTGATTTTTCCTCCTCGTGAAACTTGTGCCTTGATTTTTTTCCTTGTGAAATTGATTTCGTTGATGGAACTTGTCGCGTGCTAATTTTTATACGTGAAACTTAATTTATCTTGATATTTTTCGTAGTTAAACTCTTCGTATTTTTATTTATTCTTTTGTGAAATTCAATTTATCGCAATATTTTTCTTAGTGACACATGTGGCAAATTGATTTTCTTCGTGAAACATGATGCATGCTGATTTTCTTCGTGAAACATGATGCATGGTGATTTTCGTTCGTGAAACTTACTGCATATGGATTATTTCTTTAAGAAACTTAATCTATCTTTATTTATGTCTTCGAGAAACTAGTTGTTTTTCCTTCTTCAAGAAACTCTTTGTATGTTGTTTTTTCTCTTCTTGAAACTCGATCGCCTTATCCTTACATACTACTAGTTAGGTTAACATAACCTAACCTAACCGACCTATTTTAAGCTTGATTTCTTATGGCTCAGCAAGCGTTCCCTGCTTGTTTGAATGAAATCAGTTTCAAGAAAAAAAAATCGATTTACAAGTTTTACAAAGAGAAAAAATCGACATGCAGTAAGTTTCGCGAAGAAAAAATCTGCATGCAACATTGTCTATGAATGAAATCAGATTCACGAGTAGAAAAATCAATGCATAAGTTTTAAAAACAGAAAAATCAATATGCAACAAGTTTCACGAACAAAAATCAGCATATGGGATAGCCAAATTTTGTCATGGTGTATGTAAGATTCATAATCTTGGCTCAATGAAACGCGGCATTTCCATTAAAACCCTTCGGAAATGCTTCTTAATATGGCTTATATTTACTTTTATTAACAAGCCCCCTTCTCCTCTAGAATTACTTGCTAAGACCCCCGTCTTTCTTTAGTTCACGTTTGTCTTTTGCTGATATTTTATCCTATACAGTTGTTCTTACGTTTTGTTTTTCCATTAGTTGAGTTTTAACTGCCTTTTTTCTGGGTTTTAATAATGCTTGTAAATTTGTTTTTATTAATACAATTTGTAGTAACAAAAGTTTGAATCTTTTTGATTTATTGACCCATGATAAAACTTCAATATATTTCACTAATACAATTTAAGGATCTTGTAGCCTATGCACCTAGGTATTCTCATTAAAGAATGTCCTTAATATAGGTATAAAATTCTGTGTAAAAAGAAGAAATCATGTATGAAGGTTACCATATTCTAGCCATAATTGTACTCTCTCTTTTATTTCTTCTCTAACAGCAATATTATCTGTAACACTCTCTAAGGCGCTGCTTAAAATGCAGGTGCATACCAAGTGTAAGCAATTTCTATTAATCACATTTTCCCTCTGCGTGTCAATTAATTCAGCCATAAGGGAACATGCAATTCGTTAATCACTCTAGTATGCTCGAGCAGGGGATCCTCCTTGCGTACAATAAGTTATCATGTAGAATGTATTAACCGAATCAAAATATTAGAATGTCTTGTTACCCCAGCTGATTTGCGTTCCATTTGATAGTGGGGGAATCCCTTTCGAATCCTAATGGGGACATAAAGTCTTTGGAATATAAAGATTCCCTCACAAAAATGTCTTGAAAGAAAATGGAATCTCTTAAAGTATTATGTAACATCCCATTTGTGCACCGTCATTCCATAACATCCCACGTGCGTGCTGTGCACAGATACAAGCGAGGATCCCTCACTGCCCCCCCCCTGAAGTCTAGCTTGTCACGCGAGATTGCATCATCCTTAAGATAAGTAAAGATTCTACTATTACATAATAACCAAAGAAATCATTGAAACGCTTGAATACATCTTGCCGATGAAATTGGTTGCTAGGGGTCCCCCTTAAGGAATTCGATGCTAGGAGGCCTCCGATGGAATTGAATGCTAGGGCCCTGGTGGTTAGGTTACGGGCCGGATACAATTGGATGTTAAGGCCCCCTGATGGAATTCGATGCTAGGGTACTCCCAGTAAAATTGGATGCTATGGCCCCCGGTGGCTAGTTAGGGGCTCCTGATGGAATGGGATCCTAAGGCCTCGAGGGAATTGGATGCTAGGGCCCGTCAGAAATGCTCACTAGGATATTGGTTGGAATTAACTGCTAGGGGCCCGGTGGAATTAGATACTAGGGCCCCCGTTGAAATGGTTGCTAGGACCCCGGTGGTTAGGTTGGGGGACCAATGAAATTGAATGCTACGCCCCCGGTGGTTAAGTTTGGGTCCCCTTATGAAATTGGATGCTAGGGTCCCCGATGAAATTGGATGCTAACACCCCCCTCCCTCCCCATTGGAATTAACCGCTAGGGTTCCATTGGCATTTGTAGCTAGTGCCCCCCACCGTTGGAAATATCTCCCAGGGCCCCCTGTTGGAATTGATTGCTAGGGGACCGGTGGAGTTGCTTGCTATGGTCCGGCGTCTTGAAGGTTCCCCACTAGTGGGCCCTGTAGGTTTTTTCCTACCCCTCGCGAGTTTTTAAGAAAAAATACTCTATTACGTAACAACCAAAAATAAACAAAACACTATGATGGAATAACCACAGTAATCCTGGAGTAAGGAAGCCCTGGCCCTCACAGGTCTAAAAAAAAAAGTATTACATAACAGACACCTGTATCTCTTAGAAAACATTCCTTGTGCTATAACAAGCAAACCCTATGACGTAGGTGTACTAGACACGTGCGCTGTAATATTGCGTCAGACCCAGGTATGCGTAATAACGTCTTGAGGGATTAGTAGATCCAATAGTTTACCCCCTATCTGGCCCCTCAAGACCAGCGAGTTGTCACTACTATTGTTGTAGCCTAAACTCTAAGCTTGACTTACTATCTTAGTAATTATTCTTTATCTTTCTATTTTCATACATTCAAGTAAATAGGGTATAAGCTTTACCACTTAACAGGCGTCTACACAGGACAGGGGACCTCAGAGGTCTTCTCCCTAAAATCCTAAGTTTTCGAGATTTCTTGGAACATCTTATTTAACTGATTGAATATTTTTTTTATTCCCTCACTCAAAAAAATCCTACATCCTGTATACATGCCTGGTACTTCACTCATAAATTTTAGTATTCTTATGTTCAGAATAAAACTATTAAGAATAGTACCATCTATCGGGCAAAGAAAATGAATATCGGGCAATGAACCCTAAAAATTTTTTCTTTTTTTGTATAACAGAAAAATGTCCCTTTTTTCCATATTAAGACAAAAGAGAGTTAACTTGATTTTCCACATGAAGGAAAGCTTATGGAAATCTTAAAACATATGGTAGCTATGGAAACGTTAAAGCATAATTGTCTATGGGAATTTTTGGTGTAATGGTTATGTAAATATGCTTTAGGATGTACTTATATTTTTTAGGATTCCAAAATTTCTTTAGCTTGATATCTAAAGGCAAAACTTTGCATTTATAATAGGGTGTTGGCACCGTTTCTGTTTCTGTATTGTTTTTTGTTCTACCGTTTTTGTTTTGTTCTGTTTTTTTTTTTTAGAAAACTGAAAGAACAGGTTGTCGTTTTTTCATTCCATTTTTTGTTTCGTTTTTTTCTTACCGTGTTAGCTATTTTCGTTTCTCTTAAACTAATTTTTTTCATCTTCCTTGTTTTGGTTGCTTATATCTAGGCACTTTTTTTTTATTTTGTTCTATTCGGCACCTTGGGAATAGTTCTGTCCTTAAATGCTCTCAAGAAAAGATTTGCCACTTTAAAAACTAATTCAAAATTAAACTTAATTGAATTAAATGAAGCAGTTTAACTGGATTTTCACTTCTTGGTAAGTCACTGTAAGTATATAGTTACCTGGCTGCTCAGTGAGCAGTATCTAGACAAAGAGGGGTCTCTAGTGAATGATTAACGCTGGGAGCAGCATTGGTAAAAATATGAAAGCTGGTGAGAATCCTGAAGATGTCTTCAAAATTTCAAGACCTTTATAAAAATATCTACATGATATATTTTCGTATATTTCTGTGAGCTCGAACTTCATTGAGGTTCTTCGCCCGTTCAAACACCCTACGCTGATAGCTATTTTTGTCTTGGGAAGCAAAATTGTTCTGAAAACTGAAGGACTTCAATTGTTTAGTCAGGCTCTGGATACTAGTACTATGGCTGAGTCAGTCAATGGCCTGAAGAGATAATTTGCTGTTCAGCTCAGGAGATATTATTCGGCCAGTCCTAAGTCAAATTCTCTCATTCCAATCCAATTGAACTCCGCATCTTTCCAAATTGACGTTACTCCTTCTAAGGCAGGGACTAACCAAAATGCATCAACGACTCCAGAGCAAGAACATAGCGCTTGTTTGCTAAGTTTCTCGACACGACTGGGCTTGAGATAAACTCTCCCAGTCAAAATGCTAACAATACAAGAAGTACCCGCGCAGCAGCAAATATTATCAGGGCATATGAGGAGAGAGTTCCAATCTTCTCGAGCGAGAGGCAAAGATTAAGAAAAATAATTCTTATCCTCTAGAATTTTGAACCAACTACTTCTGCACTTACCTAGACTTAAGTGAAACTACATTCATGCATCCCACAGTGCCTGCAACTTCAGTGAGCAGTGAGAGTGTATTTAGTATTGCTGGGTACTTTACGCGAAAGCAGTACTCACAAATGACTGCAAAGTCACTTGAACTTCGAATGGTACTTGTATGATATACCTTCTACCTAATATTCTTCTAATATGTTTCTCTGACGCTCAATCTTAATGAAATTTATCAAAGTAAGATAAAAATATAATACTTTAGAAGCAAATCTAAGGCTATATATTTGAAAATTAGAGGGGGGAGGGTAAAGTATAGCGGGTCTGCATGTCTAATGTGTTAGGTCCAGTTATTCCGCATATTATGCAGTAAGAATTGTTTTCTAACTTCCAAATACTTTACCCCCCCCCCTAATGTGCAAACATATAACCCAAATTATATATTTTCCATCTATTCTGTCACTTCTCTTTGTCTTGTCTGATGCTAAGTAGAAAGAAACTAACAAAAAATAAAAATTGGTTCTATGCATTAAAGAATTAAAAACTTGACGGTAGGGGGTTTATCATGCCAGTACCCTTCGAACATTTTCAAAAGATAAATTTTAGTTTATGTGGTCTTTTTGTATTTGTGAACTTTTTATATATTTGGTCTTTTCTATATATTTGGTCTTTTTATATGGTTGGTCTTTTTTACTAATCTATATTAGTAGATGTTCACTTTACTCTCATAACCCTAAAAAACTGAAAGAAGTGGAAATATCTGCTAAAACGGCCGTTTTTAGTAAATAAAACAGGTTGTTTTTTGCAAACAATGGAAAAACAGAAACCGGTTTCCGTTTTTTTCTCTGTTTCTTTTCAGTTTTTTAACTGATGGGTTTTTTTTTACCGTTTCTGTTTAAGTCAAAAATAGAAACGGTGCCGACCCCTAATTTAAAAGCAGCAGTATAAAACCATGATTTTTTTTTAGACAGAAACAGCATGAGAAATTGATGAGAGCTCAGGAGTTTCTTGAAGAGCTAAAGAATGGAATGGAGAAATGGCGACAGCATGTCACAGATATTCAAGAAATAACTACTAGACGAGCCCAGCAATCAGCTGCCGAGCGAATTGCTCGCAGGAAGAAAATCCTCGAGGAAGATAGAAATGCAAAAGAACTGGCACACAAACAGAAAATGAAACAGTAGGTCAAATATATCTTCCAGCGTGAAAATACACTTCTATCATTCCTTAAGTGTTTTCATTACCAATACTCTGATTATAGGAAGAAATAAAAACTGTATCGCAAAGATCCTCCAATATGTTTTTCGTATCATTTTTTAAACTTTTTGGCATTCAATTTCGTTTAGAGAAAAGTTGATTTACTTTGAAATGCTGATTTCAAAGGTCAGTGGCATTTTGTTTCAGCCAGGTCGAACACTCTTTATGATTTGATCAGGGGGGGGGGAGAAGGAGTATTTAACCCTCTCTGAATGAAAATATCGAAAGGCATTCAAGGTGGAACACACATGTACATTAACAAGTTGCTATTGTTGGTAAACTTTCTAAAGGGCTCGTTGTCGTGTTTAGTTTCGTGAGATGTATCTCTTCCACCTAGGATAGAATAGAACTATATAGTAGAACCATAGAATACTATATATAAACTGTAATATATATATATATATATATATATATATATATATATATATATATATATATATATATATATATATATATATATATATATATATAATACATATATAACTATAATATATAATATATACTATAATATATAGAGAACTATAGAACTTCAGAATAGAATCTTGGACTATAATTTCGACTTAGACTGCATCATCGGCTGTCTTCAACAGGAATAAAGACTATTCTGTTAGAAGCATTGTCCATTTAGATAACCCTGTAAGAAAACAATTGCCTCCATATTCTTTTTTCAGATAAATTAATAATTTGGATATGGGGCATCTCCGTGATTGCCAGGATGTTTTGTTTACTTTCCACTGTCTTCTTGAGTTGTATCCTTCAGAGTTTTAGATCATTTACATCTGACATTCCTCTGCATCATTATTATTACTAGGTATTCTATTTACTTGTTGACAGAGTATAGGAGTGGCATAGGAACGTCTTTTAACATTGATTTTGCGGGGCAGGGCTTATGGAATATCCTCCCAGATAGTGCTAGGAGACAGAGCCCAAAAGTTGGAGGGGGAACCACAATTTTGAGAAGAAAGGTAATTTTTTTCATTTATTATAATTTCATTCATTTATTGGTACACAAAAATTATTGGTAACAAATTTATTGGTAACAAAAAGTTAGCAATGTTATTAAATATGACAGTAAACAATAGAAAAAGTAAAGGAAATTCCCAGGTATTGCTTAAAGCAATCTCTAGCATTCTTTATCTATTGCTTCTTGCTTTAGGCTGAAAGCCGAGGAAAAAGGAAGAGAAAAAGCCATAAGAGAGCAGCTCAACGCCAAAGAGAAAAGGGTTAGCGACTTAGTCAGTACACGTGACAGAATGATTCAACAAGGTCGTCAAGTTGCTATTACCACCGCTACAATAAGAGATCATTTAAAGTAAGTAAATAAAACTATTAGTTAAAAATGAATCAAAATAAAACAAGTGTACATATAGAAATATAAATAAAATAGAGATTTCTTTTTTTTTAAGTTGTAGTCGCCACCAGCAGCGTTGCTTCAAATTAAGTTAAAGGTTTAGAATAATGTGTCCTTAATAAAATGTATCAAGTCAATATCATGAAAATTGAACATAAACATAGAGCCATATTTTCCTTCTACTGTTAATCTGCCTGAGAGAGTGGAAGAGAGAGAGAGAGAGAGAGAGAGGGAGAGAGAGAGAGAGGAGGATAATAACATGAATTTTAAAGCACCTGACACCTCCCCCCCTGTTTCAGAGTTTACTGGCAGAGGGTTTAGATACCAAATGATAGCGCTAAAAATATTCCATATTTAAGATCTAGCAGGAAAGAAGCAGTTTACTTCGCCTGAAATATTTTATTTTGGAGACGGTCCTATCTGAGAATACTTAACACTTCAAGTAATCTGCATGGGAGTACAGTAAACACAAGTTTACCAACGGATAAAAATTTAAGACTTTTGATTAAAAGTTGAAACTTATGAGGGAACATTATCCAAAAATATGTTTTATCTTATGCACACAGATTATGCGAAGCTTGAAAGTTCCGCCCGATGGAATTCTGAAGTAGAATTCGCTTGTATGGGCTTTGGGAGTAACTCAAAGTTGTTACCTTATTATTTTTTCCCATTCAGAATGTTAGTATAAAAACCAATAATTCTGCTGTGGCGAAACATTTTGGTTGTTATTCCCTTCTCTACAGTTTTATTCTGTGTAACATAGCTCCTTTGAATACTATAGCTTTAATGACCCTAAAGGTTGTAAGTTGCAAGTTGAGACTGCAATTAATGATGATTAATTAATCTTCAATCATCTCTAATCAACGATCTTAATGATGTTATACGAATGTATCCTATAGCTTCGGTCTAAATTTTTGCAAATAAACCCCGTCCATGGTCCAGGTAAGCTTAGTACTCGTGTACTTACTGTAGAATACGCATCACAGGCTTCCACGGAGGCTATACACTAAAGTACAGTTATAAGAAACGTATAAACGATAAATTATATTATTCCCTGGCTAAAGCCCCACACGCTGAATATTTCACCACTTTGAGATTCCCTTTCTGAAACCGAAAGTTGCCGATTCGTTTAGAATTATGTTGTGAGTCAAACTTCCTACTAAGTTTCAAGTCATTTTGCAGAAATAATCTTATTTTGCACCAATATTCTGTTCCCCACCCTTTAGACGTCATGAATTATGGAGAGAGAGACATGTGCTTAATACGAACGTAAATGGTTAGGACAGTTTTTGTACCATTTAGGAGTGTTTACGGGTGTTGTTTGGATTCATTCTGTGTTAATAGATAGTTAAAAACGAATTTTTCTTTATATTTTTCATTTCGTTCCTCTTTTCTTTTGCCTTACTCTGTTTCTTTATTGCAAGTTTGTAATTGGGCAAAAATAAATTATCTTATATATCCCAATTTACCAATACGACAAATACGAAGGGCATATTTTCATAATAATGGTTTTAATTGCATTACATAAAACTAAAAAGGTTGATTTTTATCAGAATTCAGTTGAAGGATCCCTCAAATATATCTGTGAACCCTTAAGCTCCATTGACTGAGCCTGCCTAATGAACGTCTATTTTAAAAATGCCTATCATCAAATGCAAACAAAGCTCAACGTATTTTTTTTTACTTAGGCAAAGTCCAAAATCATGCTGGAAGAATTAGGTCTAGCTATCCTGGACATACACTAGTCTAGTATTGGCATATTGAGAGTACATCCCTTTTCTTCTTTCAGGCAAGAATTATGTCTCGATACGTTCGATCGTCGAGCTGCGCGTGTTATAATGGAGAATAAAGTCACCCAAAAAAGTCCTGTTGTATCTTCACCTGTAAATGAATCAACACTTTTTCTTGGATAGCAGGCGATTACCGCATTTGCATAGGAACCAATCAGATTAATGGTATATCAAGGAAAATTGAGATGTATCCAGAGATAGACCATTAAATACAAAATCTATTTCCATTGCACCCCATACTGCTCAAAGCTTTGCTTCCCTTATCTTCGACCCTTCTTCACATTATGAAAGCGTGATGAGAATATTTCCCAGTTTCGTACTACCAAAGTTTAATACCTCTTCTTTTTCTGTGCAGCCATTGGTCTGTTTCATCTCGCACGCGTTGTGCGTTTTGTATCAACAAAATTGAACGAACGCTTATTAAATAGATGATGATTCAGTAATAAGAGTCCCCCTCCCCCCGACTTTTAAATATGGATGTTTTTAGTGTCTTAATCTAACCGGAGAAAGTCTTCACAGTGATTACTTGCTCATAAGTTACATGGTATTTGTTGCGTACATATTGCACTGAATAAACGAATATTAGTGTGATAAATAAATCTATAGAACTACTCGGAGCTTAGATACTCACACGAAAGTTAGGATTTAAATCACCATTTAGGAAATTTTGATGCTTATTCTTCTACCCAAATTAAACTAGATCCCGTCTGCACTTGTTGGACTTATCAGTGATAAAACTTAAATTTTGCTTGTGACAATGCCAAAAATAAAGTCACCTCAAAAAAGATATCAAAGGCCACAAAAAGGTTTCTACACAAGGTTTTGGCGAGATCTACCGTAAGAAGTGTCTTCGACCCTACCCCCCCCCCCCCCACAAAAAACAACAAAAATAATATCCCGACTTAGGTTTTAAATTGTCCGAAATATCCAGTCTTTTTTTCTGATTATTGTTTTTTTTTCTATTGTGAGACGTGATATTTACATGAAGAGTTTTGGTGTTGGAAAAATATTGAAAAAAATTTGGCTTTCCTACTAATACAGTAGAGCCTCGGTTATCCGAGGCAATGTGGATCGAGAGTACCTCGAATAAACAAAGACTCGGATAACACAGATAAAACTATCATGAAGTAAACAAGCCGTAAAATAAATAAAACTCAACCAAAGCGTTTAGATAAGCATCTATTTTTGTGTTATAAATGAAAAATGAGATATTGTAGCAATGTAAATTTATCGCCAATGTCAGTTGTATCACACTGCGCTGTGCCTTAGACGAAGAGAGTTTTACTTCTGTCTACGGTATCCTCACCACCATAATACATTAGATTTCTATTTAAAAATATAATACTATATGTTTTTTCTTATTTATGGACAACTAGTAAAGCATAAAAATAGCTGGCATTGTATTTTATAAGGACATGCAATTATGCAAGTAGAATACCTCGGTTATAACGGAATGGGGCTAGTTGCAGCTTGGATAATCGCTTGCATAGAAACAGGAAAGTTCTAATCCATAGAAAACAAAAGTAACGGGAGATTTTTAGAATTCTGAAAATAGTGGTAAGAAGAGATTTATACTTAAACAGTATTTATTGTAACACGTAAACCTGACATTACTGGATGAAAGATTTAAGGCTAAGAATTCAAATTGCTGAAAGAGGAGTTTTCATTTGCTTACAATGAAATATCAAAGATCTTTAAAAAACAGAAAGTAACCATTGCCACGGCCCCTCCCAAGTATCACATTATAGGTGAATGAAAAAAAATTTCTTTTTTCTTAGCCCTATCAACAAAACACTAGATTGTGCATTTTTACCGAGAAGAGTGGTCACAGTTAAGTATTACAATATTGTTTGTGTTTTTTTTTGTTTTTTTTTATCTTCCCATCAGGATTGACCGTATCAAGAAGCGGTCAAACATTTGTTCTGTTAAACTCAATCCTTGCGTTTAGGGAACATCTGCACGACTTCAACGTTAGGACTCAACCAACTGCTTTAACTGTAAAACCATAAAAACGGAAAACGTAGAGTTGGTCAAATTGTGTTCTTGGATTCACACTAGTGCAAATAAATCGATTAACGATTTTCCCCTATATCTTTAGAATTTGGTGATGGTAGTCCATTACTGAAAACACAAAACTGACGCAGAAGAAACAAGAATGGTTTGCTTTTATATCATGAAAAGTACCCTATAGTGCTTTATGTATCAACTCTACAAAGTCCAAAATTATTTTGTCTTCACAGTAAAGAGCTTAAATAGTAAAATTAAAATAATTAAAACTAAATAAAATAATAAGTGGAGACGAAAATGTTAGGTAGAGGGAAAAGTGGAACAAATTACTTCTTAACAATCCTCAGAAACGTATTAATCGAGCGCGAAATGCAATAAAAAGCTCTAAAAAAAAATTCAACGTAGGCTACTAGGCTGTTCTGAAGATATTTGTAAGATACCCCAAGGATATGCTGAAGATACCTCTTCCTGGAGACATTTGTATGACACTAAACAAAAAAATCCCTCTCTTAGCCGATTATCAACGATTTTACAGTAGCCTACGTGCACTGGGGATTGTTATTACTTATCAGAGTGAGGGACAGGAAACGTCTAGTCAACAAGATTACAACACCGGCGATTTCCAGACTCTTCCCAAAACTCCCAAAGTTTGCTTTCACAATCAACAATGGTCTTTTGGAATCCATATAATAGTTAGTATTTCCAAGATCACATTGACTGGTGATTTTTCTTGTACTAGACAGTTTCTTTGAAAGGACGTTTTAAAAAACCGTTTAACATGTGCCCCGGCTTGCTCTATTGCTGCAACCCTGATAGAAAACTAAAAACCCCCAGTTAAGGAGTTTCGGTTATGATAGTTTCACCGATGTGATAATTATATTTTCTAGCCTTCTCCAATTTGGAATGACACCAAAAAGTGTAATTTTTGGCATCATATGACACTTTAATATGATGCTATCAAGACAACTTTACAACAAAACACATAAATATGAGTATTATCTGTCGAATGAGCCATGAACAATCTCTCTACAGCAGTAACCTGCTAGCATTGGTGAAAAAATAAACATGCCTTAATGCCGTGCAAAAAAGTGATTTTCTTTATTTGCTAAGATTGGAAGCTGTAAACCTACAGTTTGTTGTTCAGCGATAACAATCCTAAAAATGTTCATTATAGTTTGATTTGACGTCACTTTTAAGGAGTTCCACGAACTTCCAAAATTTTTTAAAAGCTTATATACATCACCACAAATTATTTATTGAATCTCAATAATAATATTGTTAATATTTCTGAAGCCGCATTAGTCGGAAAATGCTCCTAACCATATAGCTTTCTTAGAAAACGCACTTCTAAATTTTTGGTTAGTATGAACCGTGGTTCATTCTTTGCAGATATAGCTATAATCATGACAGGGATAAATGTGTTTTACTGCGATAAAGTACTAATGTTCTAAAATGTTAGAATTTTCGAAATTTCGTAAAAAACTAACGACAGAAGTCATTGATGATAACCGGTTACATGGAAAAGTTATATGGACTACAACCAAGAAAGAAAAAAAGTTATCTGGACAACAATTTCCTTCAATGAATTAATGTTCATTTGAGAATTAAAATATTTAGATAGCAACCTTTTTTATTACTACGCCAAACAAACTGTTCACATAGGCAGTGTTTTATGGAGGAAATGAAAAAATATATGAAAAGAAATGAAAATGTATGCGAAAATACAAATGCTTTTATTGATAAATTCACCAAATATAATTAATTGTGTTAAACAACCGAAAATACACTTATAAGTCTTACAAATACGAAACTTAAACTTAGTTTGCTTCTGGAAGAACTCAATTAAAAGAATATGAGGAACAGTAAAGAGAAAAGTAATGTTTTTCGAATATAGACCAGATGCAACTGTGCCATCTATTCAAGGTTCTGCTCACAAGGGCTCCAAACTCTAAACGCAAAATTAACTTGAGTATAGATTTCTGACTATGCAATTTCTGAAGTCACAGAAGATTTTTAGTTCTGTTCTTGTTTAGAGTGGTTATACAGAAATAAACAGGAGTCCTCATATTAAATAGATTACTTTAACAACAGCAAATATTAGCTACGATTAATTTTTGGAAGGTTAAAAATTACAAACAAAAGAGAATTAAAAAAGAGAAAAAATACTTATATTGCTACCCAGCACAGGCTAGTCTGCGCAATCGAGTAACTAATATCCGACGTTAATATTAAGAATAGATTTGAAAACGAAACAAAAATCATTGATTACTCGACAAGATAAAGACACTATGAAAGACGATCACCAAATCACTATAGATATCAACACTCAACCTTGAATATTAATAGTCAAGAAACGTAATTGCAAGTAAAAGGAAACACAAATCAGTCAGCTTTGGTAAAATAGCCCTTGGCGATCAGATTTTCCAGCGCTGAAGGTGGATTTTTAATTTGAGAAAAATCGTCAATGAGAAATAGTCGAACATAAAGACTGCTCTCTCGTACCTAAAAAAAAAACTTTTAAAAGGGAAACGAAATACAGATTAACTGCTTTTCAAAGCACGTACACAGTCAAGGTGGGCGTCACAATACCATCAAACAAACAATCATCAAAAATGTTGTATCATAACAACGTCGAAATCAGGCGTATACTACAATAAAAAAGCAAATAAGTCATTAAAAAAGAGAGGAAAAAGCAAACTACCAAATAAGATGGAGCCTATCCTATGCAAGTTGATTTAAGTTGATAAAGTACTACCAAAAGTCAGTATTCACTGAAATGGATCGATATGCTTAGAAAGGTGAACCTAAGTCGTTCTCAGCATGAGAGCTGTTAAAAGACCAAAGGTCTGAATATGGGAAAATACAAAAGAGAAATTTCAAGCTTCCGAGGCCAGTTTAACTTAGAGAGCCCTAGACTAGAAATTTAAAGCCCCAACCAACAAAAATACAAAGTTTTGTATTTTTACCGAGAAGAGTGGCCACAGTTGAGCATTACAATATTATTGGTATTATTTTGATTTTCTTCCTACCGGGATTAATTGTATCGAAAAGGGGTAGTCGGATATCGAAAGAGGACATTTTTAAAGGGAGATTTATATTACTCATACCTTCTTTATATAACAAAAGACATAGCGCCGCAGTAAAGTGCCGATGTCTGCCATTTTGCACAACAAAACCACAATTTAGGATAATTTTTTACCTTTTTTAAGCTTTAGTATTGCTCTTTATTTTGATTTAAATGATCTTGTTTTTGAATTTATTTTCTATCTGTCTCGTTTTCTTACGAAATCTCATTTGAAAAAATAAATTGAATAAATTTTTTTTAATAAAAAACCATATATATAATAGAAAATGTATGAACACAAAATACAACACAACAATGTTAGTTTGTTCGTCTTTTAAATTGATTTTTATTTCAATCGTATGTAGAAAAATGAGATGTTATTTCCTAGGGAGGAGACAACTATACCAATCTTCTGAGGGGGGGGGGGATCTTAACACATACAGGTACGCACAAGCTATGAATATAATCTTTTGTTTAACATTCCAAAATGTTCCACATAAGAAAGAGGCTGAGAGCAGTCAAAGCGACAATTTTTGACACATAGTTTAAACATATTCCTAAAAATTAAGGATATTAGGGAGAAAATTCTCCCCAGGATTCATCGTAATTAAGTCCTACGAAAGGTCTAAAATTTGGGCTTGAGAATACTATTTTAGAAACTCCAAATACGCAATCCTTGGGAAAAGCCTCGTTCAAAATCAGTTAGTTAATTCGCTAGCTTCATGAGGTTTAGGACAGTCAAATAAAGTCTTCCAAAGAAATTTGTGAGAATAGTTCATTCTATATGGAATGCATGCTGTATATGTTTAGAGACAAATGACTCCACCGCAAGATGGGAAGTTCTAGTAAACTGGAACACCCTACTTACAGTATCTGATTAGTTTAAAAACCATTTGGCTACCTAAAAACATTCACTCGATTGATCTTTGGCCTCATTTGGACCAAAACTTTCTTTTCATCGGCATAAAATGGCTAAGAACAAACTTTATTAATTCGTAATTTCATTGTATACTAAAAATCGGGAATTAAGTTTTTCAATCAAATAAGCTCTTTCTGAATTTTCTATGAACAAGTCATCAATTAAATCAACCAAAAAATGAAACAACGAACTATCTCAAAATTTCCTGTTTTTTCCCTTCTTTATTTTTATTTTTGCTCTTATATCTCCTTCACATACCTCTCAGATACCTCGGGGTTTTTAATAAGTTATTTTATAAATGTAGCGATCGTCTTAATAAATCAAACTTAATAAATCCTTTATATGACGAGTCAGCGTAAAAAAGCAGATTCTTGTGATGTTTATCTGGTTTTCAAACTTCTGTCTATAAGCCTTGCTTACTATGGACAATGGCCGGTCTTTACTTACCATTTACTAATTATAATTTGATTTAAGTTCTGTTTTAAATGACTATTTTCCGACAAGAAATTTGGCATAATTTAAATCACATAATACATTTCCAAATCTAAGTTTCTTTCTGCTTGAAATTTTTAAGATGAAACTATCCCTCCCCTATCTTAAAACAGTCAGTTATAGACTTATCACGTAAATATATTAAAAAAAACTACCTGAAATACACCCCACAGTTTGTCTTGAGCCTGCAGAAGCTCCTCCAGAAGATTCCCACTGATCTCCGCCAAATGCTCTTCTTCCTCCAATGTTTTTCCAAGAGCATCGTTCAGTTCAACTTTGTCCAGGGTTGCATAAGCACCAAATGGCGGTAAAGATTCAAACACTGGTGGACAGTCACGAATACTAAATGAAATGATGTAATTTCAAAAGAGAAACTAATAGCTGAAACTAAACGCGACAGAGTATTCTGCAAGTAGATAGAAACGTTTCAGAGATAATCTTAACTAGAAAAGTTTCTGAGGACGCGTTTTGTCCGTGCGTAAAAATTCAAATGCCTGTTGAAATGAGCTGTTTATATTTGACCAAGTACAAAAATAAAAATTAAGATAGACTTAATAAGCTAGACGCTAAAACCTCGAAAAATGTAGAAATTGAACTTATCACAGAGTTTAATAAACCTTAAGTTCGGTTAAATACAAAAACACACTTAAATGCAGAGAAACTTCGTGTAGAATGAAAAAAAAATCAAGATAGTATACACAACAATTATAAACAATTCGACATGGAGACGAAGCAAATATCATCATATGGGGTCATTAGCAAAGACTCCCTTACAAGAAAATTTTATTCAATGACAGAGCGACACACGTTAGTTTGTGTTGTGTTGTTTGTGATTATGCTTATGCTGTTAGTTTGTGCTGAGATTGTGGCAGCGGTAGACCAAGAATTTGATGAACCTTCTTTTCTGTTTTTGCTAGGTAGATTCGAATAAATGTCATCCGCACTAAAATAAAACCACATTAAAGCTAGAGAAGGTCACTAATTATATTAAATAAAAAAAAAAAACTAGTTTTTTTTAACTGAAAGTAAGGAGCGACATTAAAACTTAAAACGAACAGAAATTACTCCGTATATGAAATGGGTTGTCCCCTCCTCAACGCCTCGCTCTTTACGCTAAAGCTTTTAATCGTTTTAAAAAGTAGAATTGTGGCAAAGAGTCAAACTTTAGCGTAAAGAGCGAGGGATTGCGGAGGGGACAACCCATTTCATATACGGAGTAATTTCTGTTCGTTTTAAGTTTTAATGTCGCTCCTTACTTTCAGTTAAAAATAACTAGTATTTTTTAATTTAATTTCTGAACGTTTTTGAATTAATGCATGTTTGATTTTAGCTCTCCACACATAAATTATTGAAATGAAATTTGTATATTAATTTTTTTTTGGCTAAATGGCTTTCTCTTAGTTTTGATCAGACGATTTTGAGAAATAAGGGGTGGGGAAGGAGGCCTAGCTGCCCTCCAATTTTTCGGTTACTTAAAAAGGCTACTAGAACTTTCAATTTTTAACGAACGTTTTTATTAGTAAAAAATATGCGTAACTTAAGAATTAACTTACGTAACAAACTTTTATATTCTTATATTTTTATTATGTGTACGAGGGGGTTTGTACCCTCGTTAATGCCTCGCTCTTTACACTAAATCGTATGTTTTGTCCCAATTCTTTAAGAGTGACCCTTGAATCAAAAAGGCCGTAGAATAAATAGTTGAAATTACTAAAAATACTTTAGCATAAAGAGCGAGGTATTTATCTCCTCCTAAATACCTCGCTCTTTATGCTAAAGTATTTTTAGAACCCCTCATATGCGTAATAATCTCTGTTCGTTTTAAATTTCAATGCTATTCCTTACTTTCAATTGAAAAAACGTTTTCATGTTTATTTTTTCATTGTTATTTTATAGTAATGCTAGAAAATCCTGCGCCCTTTTCATTGATTTTTTCTTCCCCATGACATATTCCTCCAAGGAAAGATCCTCCCACATAGCCCCCTCCCATCAACCCCACCCCCAAACCAAAAAATCCCCCTGAAAACGTCTGTACACTTCCCAATAACCATTACTATATGTAAACACTGGTCAAAGTTTGTAACTTGCAGCCCCTCCCCCAGGGATTGTGGGGGAGTAAGTCATTCCCAAAGAACTAGTTATTATGGTTTTCGACTATGCGGAACAAAATGGCTATCTCAAAATTTTAATCTGTTGACTTTTGGAAAAAAATGAGCGTGGGAGGGGCCCTAGGTGCCCTCCAATTTTTTTGATCACTTAAAAAGGTCACTAAAAATTTTCCTTTCCGTAAGAACGAGCCCTGTTGCGACACTCTAGGACCACTTAATCGATACGATGACCCCTGGGAAAAAAAAAACAAACAAACAAATAAACACGCACCCGTGATTTGTCTTCTGGCAAAAAATACGAAATTCGACATTTTTTTAGATAGGAGCTAGAAATTTTTGCTATAGGGTTCTCTGATACGCCGAATGCGATGGTGTGATTTTCGTTAAGATTCTATAACGTTTAAGGGGTGTTACCACCTATTTTCCAAAATAAGGCAAATTTTCTCAGGCTCGTAACTATTGATGACAAAGACTAAATTTGATGAAACTTATATATTTAAAATCAGCGTAAAAATCCGGTTCTTTTGATATATCTCTTAGTATTGAAACTCTGTTTTTTAGAGTTTCGTTTACTATTGAGCCGGGTCGCTCCTTACTACAGTTCGTTACCACGAGCTGTTTGATGACTCGTAAATAAGTTAAACTTACAACTTAAACTGAACCCATGGCCGGTACCAGGGAAGGGGATTCACTTCTTGATCTTCGATTTGTTCACAGTACGCCATGCGTTTTTTATTGTTCTAGTAGCTACTTTTAGCTGCATAGACAGGAAAAGACACAATTTTCTGCCTGTGCTGCGAATTTTTTTCTAGACGGGAGTGTCAAGGGTTTGGAAAAAAAAAGTATTCTGCCAAAAAAGACATTTTAAATTTTCCCACATGTTAAATTTTTTTGCACTTTTATTTATTTTCGGCCTTCCACTGGCAAAACTAACGACGTCATTAATTTTAAGGATATCTCTATTTCCAGCGTCACAAGGATAGATGGATCTGGCAACGTCTACGCTGTCATCTTTTATGCATTAGCCCCGATGTCTTTTAGTCGATCAACGTTTTATGTCTTTTAGAAATCTGTTCCTCGTGGACGTTTAAAAATAGAGATTTGAAAAAAATACTGCTCACAATGTCCTGTGAAAAGAGTCGTCTTTATAGCAGGATTCATGACGTCACCAATTACTTCATGGTGTTCTACTAGTCCTGGTAATCATTATTCCTTTTTCGCATAAACGATGTGAAACAGCGGGAAGGTTGGTCAACATAGGAATAAATCGAAACAATTTCAAGATGTAGGAGCCTTTATTTCCAACAAATATGATCCACAGATAGATAGATACATTTAATCACACGAAATTGGGCCATGGTGACATACAAAAAACAAGCCAAAAAATACTGCAACAAAACATAGATTGAAAAGACAATAAAACTAATTATTTAAGAAAATCATCACGATACCTCATACCTACCCGGACGAACTTTCCAATATTATTTATATTTAAGTAACACCTACTTCTCAAAATTTCTAAAATCCAATCTCTCCCCCTGACCTCCCTACAAAATACTTCCAAGCACAACTCCCTCAAATCCCTACATTCTCCTAAGAAATGATGCAAACACTCATCTATCTTTCCACACATAGGGCAACTGTAAGGACCATTCCTTAATATATTTCTTCCAAAATATTTCCTAAGTTTTCCAAGAGGCATAAAATTCCCCCTTACAAACATTACCCATTTTAAATCTTCCTGAGCCGATCCCATTTCTATACAAATTTTTTCGCCCCAGTTCCCCTTGACCTCTTCATTAGCCTAAAAGACGGAGAGGTGGCCGGCCTTATCAGCTTGCCAAGCCAGAACTTCCTGAGACTTTAGCCTAGTAGCAACTAACCTAGATACAGTCCCTACCATCCCCTTTCCCTCACTCCAGCAATTACCTAGCCCTCCACGATCTAATCTATTCTTCACCTGATTTGGTCACAAATCCTTCCTCCCATATTGTACCATCATAAAAAATGCTTGTTTAACAAGCCTATTGTCTTCTATCGACGACACCCTTTCCCAATTTAACCGTACTAATTAACCTACTCTGTCTCATACACTTTATTCCAATATCCCCTCTCAGCACTAACCCGTTAAACTTATTATCAAGGCCTAATATACGCTTAAAAACCTCAACTGCATTCTTTCAAAATTTAACCCCTTATTAAACCCCCAAAGCTCCACCCCGTAATGCAAAGCCGATCTAACCCTAGCATTAAAAATATACTTTAGCAGTCCTACATCCCTAATTTCCTTAATACTACTTTTACTTAACATTCCTAATAGTCTATTCCCCTTACTTTCTACCATCTTAAGATGTTTCTTCCATTTCCCATCTGACGATAGTCTACAACCTAAGTACTGAAATTCATCTACTCGGTCGAGTGTCTTACCTTCATACGTAAACTGACACTGCAAATTTATCTGTTCTTTACTTTTCCTAAAAACCATAACCGCCAACTTCTTTATGTTTAATGCTAGTTTCTTATTCCTAAGATAAAAAGATGCTAGATCTAGCAGTTTTTGCAAATGTTCTATACTTTCTGCTACTAGTGCTATGTCGTCCGCAAAAAGTAATGCCATATCACTTGTACTTGAAAGCTCTGCCTATCAAATATTCTTCAAATCATTAACATACAATGGAAATAGCCTTGAGGAAATTGTGGATCCCTGCTTAACACCAAGTCTACTCATAATAACCCTAGAGAAATCCTTGCCTACCCGTGCTACAATCTTAACTATATTATACATAGATGCTATAATCTTAAGAAATACGCTTGGTAATCCTAGTGTTAACAACGACTCTATCATTAAGCTTCTATCCACTCCATCAAACGCCCCTTTTAAATCCCAAAATGTAACAAATAGCCTGCCCTCTTTTCTCTTAACTTGTTTCCTAATCATCCCTAATAAAATAAAAATCTGGTCCATATGACTATAGCCTTTTCTTGACCCTGCCTGCAAATCTGATAAAGTTCTATTTTGGTCTATCCAACTATTTATCCTACAACATAATATTCTAGCAAAAACCTTACTAAGCCCATTACTTAGGCTTATACCTCTATAATTCCCATGGTAATCTATCCCCCTTTTTAAATAGCGGCACTAGAATAGACGTAGCCGAAGACAAGGGCCTTTTTGCACTGTTCAATATACCAGAAGGTGCCCCTGCTATAACAGGCAGCAACCACACCCGTCCCCACTTCGGAAGTGCGGTTGGCACTTCCTATACAACAACAGACCCGCCTCTCATTCCTTTCATTGTTTCTCACACTTCACTTACCTGGATGGGAGTAACCAAATCATAATCAAATTTTTTCATTGGCCTATCTACTACATCATGTACTGCAGATACCAGATCTACACTCAAACTAGTTCCTCCATGGTCCCTAATCACTTCACTTTCTCTCTCCTCTAGATATGTAGGCCAAAAATCTACCGCTGGTATACCATCATAAACTCTATTCCTCCTATAGATATCTTAACTATATGCCCAATATCTCCTTCTCTATAATCTTTCTTCAGTGTTGCTCTCCTGTCCTAATTTCATGCTTTTTTTCTTAATTTTCAACATTTTCTTATACTCATTCCGAATCAAAATTATAATTACATTTTTACCCATATAAAATCTAGCATTTTCCCTACTACCTATGCTATCCTTCACTTTCCACAGTACCTCTAAAACTTTCTAGCGTTTCATTCACAATCACCATTAAAATATCCAATCTTAATATCATTCTTAAATCTGAATTTAACTTTGAGCCTACCTCATATACAACATCATAAACCACTGCTAACGACTCCTCTATTTTTCTATCACCTAATAAATCGAAACATTTTTCCAATTCCTGCTGAGCTTTTTCACTCATCATCATACTCTGAAAATCTTTCTCCCCTATTACTTTCAGTGCCTTTCTAATCCCTAAATCCTCATTTTCCCTGCGTTTTTTCTTCCTATCACTATTAGTCGCTAGTTTCTTAGAACTATCCCACTCAAAAGCAGCCTTAACAGGCAAGTGTTTCGAACCTACCGCTGCCTTCACCTCGAAATCTACACAGAGAAGCCGAAGAAGAACATTCACCAAAATGAAAGCAATCACACTTTGAGAAGCCTCTGAAAAACAAGTAAATTTTCTCACACCTCCATCCTTTCCAACTCTTCCATTCAAAATAACAAATTTTCCTTACCACAAAAATCGAAAATTTTACAACCTTAATTATTCTTCCGTCTACTATGGTCCTTACTTACCCTCGAAGGGAGATGGATTACTAAATATTCGAAAACCTTCCAAGCAGCTTCATCCGTACAGGTTTGAGGGGACATCAAAACTTCCCCCATAAGACAAAACGAATCAGAAGGAAACTGAATAGAAAATTTACGTTTTTCATCCTCTAATACACCACGTATCCATCTTGTTATACGAGATCGACTCGTATAAACTTGAAAAAAAAAATAAAATAAACCGTCTATCGGATTCGACTCTTAACCATATCAAATTACAACAAACACTATTCAGCCGTTGGACTTTATGCTTAAACAAATAGTTCTCAGATACAAATATTGCTACTCCACCACAAGTTTGTCCATTCCTAGACTTTTTTACGATGGAAACTATCCTTTCCAGAAATACAGAAACCTTTCAAACGGAATTTCATTTTCCAACCAAGTTTCAGATAATGTTACAATATCAAACATGCACTGCAATACCAATAGACTATTAATTTTCATTTCACTCCATCCTTGAATGTTCCAATGCACTATATTTATTTTTAGTGCACAGCACCATGGCCATGGTCTCCCTTTTCTTGCGGCCGATCACTTTGATCTGGGAAAGATAGCTTACGATATGAGATCTGCCTTTCATTTATTGTAGCCCTACCTCTAATAAAAGGTGGCTGTATTTATATTCCTCGTACTATTATTCGGGCTAATAATTTAGGATATCCTCTCTTTGGAGCGTCCCTTTCAACTTGTGGCGCAGCAACAGAAATGGGGGTTTTATGCAATTCGATTATATTTTGCAATTGTACAAGATCACTAAATACGCTACCGAATGACTGCACAGATGTGGCGCTATCTATCAACGTTACGTATCAACGTTATATATATATATCTATCTATCTATCTATATAAAAATAAGTTGTCTGTCTGTCTGTGGATCAGGTGACGTCATGTTTCTGTGTTGACTGACGTCATGAAATTAGTTGTCGCCATTTTTGCTTTGACGGTGACGTCATTAACGGTATTTAAGACATTTGTTCACGGAAAAATGTTTAATTGTAAAATGACTGAAGAACCTACAATGGCAATAACCGAGGAAGCTGCTCAAAGAGTTTATGCCAAAAAACTTGCTGCTGATAGAGAAAGTAAGAAAAGAAAGCGTTCCGAGGAATCACAAGAACAGCAAGAAAACAGGCTTGCGGCTAAAGAACGCAAAACCGCGCAGTTAGATGAAAATCCACCTGGACAGCGAGAGTCAAAACATATCAAAACTGAAAATGATAGCGATGATGATTGGGTTTGGGATTTTGACTTGGATAAGGTCATCAATGCCTACCAGATTTAAGTTAAAAAAACAAAGGTTCGTCGATATGTACTTCATAGTGACGCTGAAAAATAAAGAAGAAAAAGAAAACTGAAAAAAGAAAAAAGGTAAAAAACTAAAAAAAAAACTAAAAAGAAAAAACACTCAAAGAGAAATTACAGACCGGGACACAAATGACGACCGAGACAGAGGGAATATAAGTGACGACCGGGAACCTCAAAGAGAAATTACAGACTGGGACACCCGGACACAAATCACGACCGGGACACAGGGACACAACTACAACGGGGACGCCGGGGGCACAGGCGGGATATATAAATGACGACCGGGACACAGGGATTGTTCGAATAGAAATTACAGACCGGGACACCGGGAAAAAGATATATTTATATCTATCTCTATTCACAGGAGGGACACAGGGACACAACTACAATGGCGCGTAACTAATATGGCGCGTAACGACTTACGCACGCGGGGGGGCTTGGAGGGGCGCGAAGCGCCCCACCAACTAGGTGTTGGGGTGGCGCGAAGCGCCACCCCAACAGCTAGTCTATATATATAAAAATAAGTTGTCTGTCTGTCTGTGGATCAGGTGACGTCATGTTTCTGTGTTGACTGACGTCATGAAATTAGTCGTCGTCATTTTTGCTTTGACGGTGACGTCATTAACGGTATTTAAGAGGGCACAGGCGGGATATATAAATGACGACCGGGACACAGGGATTGTTCGAATAGAAATTACAGACCGGGACACCGGGACACAAATGACGACCGGGACACCGGGACACAGGGAATATAAATGACGACCGGGACACTCAAAGAGAAATTACAAACAGGGACACCGGGACACAAATGACGACCGGGACACAGGGAATATAAATGACGACCGGGATACAGGGACACATCATTAGAATAATGAGGTATAGATCTGAATACGGATTGTTTTTCCCATGGATAATTATATGTTGCATGTTCAAGAGTCAGTAAACCTGACAATCTATTTATATGCACAGACAATGGGACAGCGAAGAATGTTGTATATTCGCATGTTTTACGTAGTTAAAAACATATATTTATATCTATCTCTATTCAAGGTGGGACACAGGGACACAACTACAATGGCGCGTAACTAATATGGCGCGTAACGACTTACGCGCGCGGGGGGGGGCTTGGGGGGTGGGCGCGAAGCGCCACCCCAACAGCTAGTATATATATATACAAACATTTGTGTTTTTGTCCGCATATGACGTCATTATAAGTATATAAGGATTTATATATGACGTCATTATCAGTATATACGGGGAGATTAAAAGAGAAATTTCAGTATAAATCCTACAATGGCAGAAGAAACAGCAGAGGAAGCTGTTCAAGAGTTAATTCAAAGGGAAATTTTAGCATAAATCCTACAATGGCAGAAGAAACAGCCGAGGAAGCGGCTCAAAGAGTTAATGCCAAAAGGCTTGCGGCTAAAAGAGAAAGTAAGAAAAGAAAGCGTGCCGAGAAATCACAAGAACAACGTGAAAACAGGCTTGCGTCTCAAATAGAAATTACCAAAAAAAAATCGTACCGAGGAATCACAAGAACAACGTGAAAACAGGCTCGCTGCTCAAAGAGATAATACCAAAAGAAAGCGTGCCGAGGAATCACAAGAACAATTGTGAAAACAGGCTTGAGGCTCAAAGAGAAATTACCGAAAAAAATCATGCCGAGGAATCACAAGAACAACGTGAAAACAGGCTTGCGGCTCAGAGATAATGCCAAAAGAGAGCGTGCCGATGAATCACAAGAGTAACGTCATAATTATCGCCTGGCATTCAGGTACAGCCCAGTCGATGATTATAGCTTGAATAGATGTGTTCAAATCGGGAATTTGTCTAAAATTTGTCCCTATTGCAAGGCCTTGAAATTTAATGGAGAAACAATGGGAATGTGCTACGCCTCAGGAAAAGTTAAACTTCCTCAACTGGCAATAAACAACAAAGAGAGATAAAACTCCACAAAAAACAAAAAAAAACAAACGAGACTACGGCCAGTAGAGAGGAAAGACTAAAACAACGCTGATATTTCGCCTGTATCCAAACTAGGCGTCCTCAGCACAAGATAAAAAGAAAAAAAACACTAAGCTAAAAATAAATAAAACCACCACGAATAATAATAAATACAATTGTCGCTACTGATCCACGTAGGGAAAAGAAGCTATTAGAGTTACTTCAATGAGAATATCAAAGCAACTGAGAGCAAATTATGAAAACTGAAACTTAGTTAACTATTCTGTTGCGAAATTATCCTTTTGTAAGCTAACATTGAAGCAACTCTTTTTGGTCTAGTATGTAATCTTGTCCCCTGGTGATTGTGTAAAATTTTAATTCCCCCATCGACTATTGGTTCATTTTTTAAAAGAATATCATAAATTGGGTCAATATTTAAACTCCCCGTGTCTCTATTTATTGAAAGATTAGCAAATATATGTTTTTTAATTTCTATAGCCTCCCTCGCCCACTGAGAAAAACCTCTATCATTAGAAATAGCTGCAGCCTCATCAAATTGTATAAAATGTTCGGGATGAAAGAATGTATGTTCAGCTAGAGCCGAAACAAAAGTTTCAGGAGGCTTTCTTAATTGTAGGTTTTTTTTTCTATTGAGTTGCGATGTTCAATAAATCTTTCAGTAAATTGTTGGTGAGTTCTACCAATATAAAACTTTCCACAAGAACAAGGAATTTTATACACCCCAGTAACTAAATCTCCCCGGGTTAAATCCTTCCCAGAATTAAGAAAGCTACCTAATGGTCTCACTGATTGGAAACAAGTATCAATGTTATGTTTACCTAAAATTCGTTTAAGCATCTCCCCCAAAGTAGGTACATAAGGCAAAGAAATGAACCTTTTCGGTATGTTTAATTCTGTACACTGTGAAACCCCAATAGCCCTGTTGTTGTGTTTAAAGCGTCTATTTTTTATTATTTTATCAATGAATTTAATCGGGTAACTATTACAAAATAAAACATCCCTCAAATACAACAATTCAGAATCTAAAAACTCCTGGGAACAAATTCTGAAAGCTCTATCCACCAGTGCAATCACAACCCCTCGTTTCACTGAAATAGGGTGGTACGAGTGAAAGTTCAAATACCTATCACTGTGTGTAGGCTTTCTATATACTGAAAAAAGTTAATAGAAATCACTTTTAATCAGTAAAATATCAAGAAAAGGTAGTTTGTCATTTTCTTCAAACTCCACTGTAAGTTTTACATTTTTGTCAAAACTATTTAAATGTTTATGGAAAAGGTCTAAGGACTCTAAACCGTGTTTTCAAATACAAACCACATCATCCATGAATATGCCCCAAAAACAAGGGGAGAGCCTAAAACTGTGTATAGCGGAGGTTTCAATAGATTCCATGAAGAGATTTGCCAACAAAGGGGAGAGAGATGCCCCCATAGCCAAACCAAACACCTGTTTGTAAAATTCACCTCTAAAACCAAAATAAAGAGAATATTCATTTGCAAGGATAACCCACTTCATAATGACTTCAATCTCCAAACTAGCCATGGTCACATCTTGTATCAAATCAAAGTGATTTTGTAATTTAATCCTTAATATATCTTCGCACTTTTTCACGTTACAATTTGGATACATGGACACCACATCAAAACTATAGAGAATTGAATTCTCCTCCAATGTAAAATCTTTTGCCCCCCACCCCACCTACTTCGCGCCACTCCAACAGCTAGTATATATATATATATATATATATATATATATATATATATATATATATATATATATATATATATACATATTTTGACAAGAGATTTTTGACAAGAGATTCATATACAAAACCCTTCACTGATTAACACAGAGAGAAATTCAGAAAGAGAAAGAGAGAACTTACCTGCTTTTGTCAATTGGCTCATGATTGCCATAGTCAACGAAATAAACTACAGGCTTATTATCCTCGGTTGTAACAACGCCCCTGTACCAATGGTTGTCCGAATAAAGTGCAACACAGGCTGAGCCTTTCGCATAGCCGAGTAGTGGAGGTAAATGCGAACCAAGTTTGTTTATTTCACAACTGAGAGCTTCAAAAGTCTCCACACGAGCGACCCACTAGAAAAAATATTGTTTTATTTGAACGAGAAGAAGTAAATTAAAGAAAGAACAGAGAAACGGGATAGCTAAGAGACGAGATAGCGGGATAGAGACGGGATAGCGGATTGTGCTCGCTAAGACTTTCTACAATTGTGTCCAGTATGTCTCAAGTCAGCCATACGACCAGTGATGTCAATCCATGAAAATTAGGGGGAGACAATGTATTATCAAAATATAGGGAGGGGACAATTGTTTTCATTCTTAAAATGAAAATACCAAAAAAGCCATTTTCAATGAAAAAAGCGTACTTTTCAAAATATAGTGGAGGAGGGGTACCTTGGATGAGCCTGGCCCCCCATTGACGCCACTGCATAAAACACTAGTTTATGCGAGAAAGAAAAATAACAAGAGCTAAGAGCATATATGGCACATGTGACGAGGCCGGAAGAGCCAAGAGCCAAGACCTCATATGGCATGAGATCTAGCAAAATTCTAAGAATCAATGAATTGATTTAAAAGGAAAATCAGAGGCTTAATGCCGGTTGGGATGTAAAATAAGAGCTCTGAGACACGAGTCCTTCAAAATATCAAAATTCATTAAAAATCCGATCACCCACTCGTAAGTTAAAATTAAATAATGTTTTCTAATCTTTCTTCTCCCTTCAGCCCCCTGCTGCTCAAATCAGGGAAAACGACTTTATCAAGTCAGTTTGTGCAGGTCCCTGACACGCCTACCAATTTTCATCGTCCTAGCACGTCCACAAGCACCAAACTCGCCAAAGCACTGGACCCCCCCAACTCCCCCAAAGAGAGCAGATCCAGTCCGGTTACGTCAATCACGTATCTACGACATTTGCTTATTATACTCCACTATAAGTGTTTTCCAAGATTTCCGGCTTCCCCTTCAACTCCCCCCAAAGTTACCAGATATGGTCGGGATTTAAATAAGAGCTCTGAGACATGGGTTCCTTCTAAATATTAAATTTCATTAAGATCCGGTCACCCGTTCTTAAGTTAAAAATACCTCGATTTTTCTAGTTTTCTTAATTAACACCCCCCCCCCTCCCCAACTCCCCCAAAGAGAGCGGATCCGTTTCAATCATGTCAATCACGTATCTACAGCTTGTGCTTATTCTTCCCATCAAGTTTAACCCTGATTTTTCAACTCTAAGCGTTTTCCAAGATTTCCGGTTTCCAAAATTTATGTTCCCCCCTTCAGCCCCCCCCCCATGTACCCAGATCCGATTCGATTTGAAAACGGAGCATCTGAGACATAAAATCTTTCTATATATCAAGTTTCATTAAGATCCAATAATCCATTCGTAATATAAAGATACCTCAACTTTCACGTTTTCCAAGACTAACTAGCAAAACCTTAACTAGCAAAACCGACCCAAACAGACCGACCGACAGAATCTGCGATCGCTATATGTCACTTGGTTAATACCAAGTGCCATAAAAACCAAACTAAATGAATTACATCATAACCTGTCTTTAAAGCAAACATCTCAAGATTCTAGCTAATGTGTTGTACATAAAAACTTCGAATCCTACAAGACTCCTAGTGCCTCATTTCTTCTTCATTGTTTAAGATTTGTTTTCAAAAACAACGCCTGATCATAAAATACGATTTGGAACTAAGGTAAGAACGATTACTAAATTTAGCTTAACTAATAGAACAACACTACTTTTTGATTGGTAAATTTACATAAGCCCTCTTTTTGGTATCTAGCCAATGGAACCACGCAACTTTTTAGCAAAAAAATTGGACTAGAATTGCTACTACCGATCTATCTCTAATTTCAAGGGAAACAAGAACAAATTTAAAGCCGATTGCTTTAGTAAAAAAAAAAAAAAAAAAAAAATTCAATCCGTATGGGAGTGTTGCTATCTCGCTACAGGTGATCATTCTTTAGCAACTGTTTTGGCCAAAAGAGCTTTTTCTACATTATGTAAAAATCTACCACTTAATTTAGTATTTGGCAATTAAAAGAACGCCATTGAAAAGTCTTTTCTCGGACATTTTTTTAAATTATATTTCATACATTTATGAGACTTAAGGGTAATTTTAACAAAAAAAAAAAAAAATACCGGAATTTCTAATGGTGGAAATGCTAGTCCATTTATAGCCGACTTAAGTAAATTCGAAGACCACACTACCTTTCCGTGACGATAAATAAAAAGTTCAAATCGGGATGACAGTCATCAGTAGTACAGTAGTACGTCACAGGTTACCGAAATATCTAGTATTTTTTGTGAAATTTATCACTGTCTATTAAAAGGATTTATTACAATTTCAACATTTTATTGATCGTTATCGTTTTTAAGACAATTAGAATATGCTTATATGTTAACAAATGATATCCCGAATAATACTAAATATTTCCTCACTAGATGTTGGGGTGGCGCTTCGCGCCACCCCAAAACCTGGTTGGTGGGGGCGCTTCGCACCCCCCCAAGCCCCCCCGCGCGTGTAAGTCATTACACGCCATTGTATATGTGTCCCTGTGTCCCACCTGTGAATATAGATAGATATATATATATATATATATTTTTAAAACTTACAAATATACAACATTCTTGGCTGTCCCATTGCCTGTGCATATGATTGTCAGGTTTAGCGACTCTTGAAAATGCAACATATAATTGCCCCGTTGCGGTCGTCATTTATATTCCCTGTGTCCCGGTCGTCATTTGTGTTCCGGTCTGTAATTTCTCTTTGAGTGTCCTGGTCGTCATTTATATTCCCTGTGTCCCAGTCGTCCACGGACACGGTCGACCGGGACACGGTCGCTTTCTCTTTGAGTGTCCCGGTCGTCATTTATATTACCTATGTCCTGGTGTCCCGGTCGTCAATTGTGTCCCGATGTCCCGGTCTGTAATTTCGTCAGTCGACAAACATGACGTCAGTGGACACACAAACATGACGTCAGTAGACAGACACATAGACAAACAACTTATTTTTATATATAAATAGATTAGAAATAAACGATGTTTAGATTATTTATTGGTTTTAGATTGCGACGATTTTATTTAAATTCCAAAAATCCGCCCAAGTTGATTCTAGAAGCAAGTGAAGGTACAGGTTTAGAGGACCATTTTTAAGACTTAAAAATCAATCTTTGTGCTAATAATATATGAAATCTAAAATACGTAATAAATTGGAGGTTTAAGTCTCAATTATATATTTTTTCAATAACGATGATTTCAAACATTGATTTTTAATTTATTCAACATCACCTATTCAGCTTTCTAATCACAAATATTTAAGTATTATTACTTGTTTAAGAGCGACTTGTTTGTAAAAGTGTTTTACTGTAAAGAAGACCCACAGAAAAACAAAACCAGTGATGCCGTTTTAAATAATTGTTTTAAATATTGAAATAAAATATTAAAAAACTAAATTAAAAAATATGTTAATAATAATTAGAGTCCAAACATCTTGGTTTCACATCAGGAACCCTGTAACAACGAAAAAAAAATCTTAGAAAGAACAAACCTATCAAAACGGTTAAGAAAAACCCAAGAAGATAGTAAAAGACAGCATACATCGTACTCTGTCCTGTCTTGTGCATTGTGGTATACTAACTGTAATACCAATATCTAATACAATAAATCTTAAACCACTAAAATTTCCTTTTTGGTTATATTCAGAATATGGAAATAATAAAATGTAATATAAAATTCAGAAATAAGGATATTTATGTATTCAGAACGGATAATCTAAATATTTATTTTATATTTTTGGGGTTAGTCCCTAACAGTAAACGGACATCTTCTCTTCAAACTTGTCTAGAAAAGAATTTCTACGTGTGCCAGCTTCAGTGAGATCAAATCATATAAAACATTATAAAACGCGTTATTTTTTACTATAAAACATTCTTACGCGTTTTTGATTCTACAATACAAAAATCACACATTATTGTACCTGCATTACTTTTAGTTTGTCTTAGTTTTAAGCTCTTTACTTTCAACAGAAAAACTTTGTTTTTAAGAAATTAATTTCGAAAAATGTATGATAAGACAGTCCATTCCCCTTACTGTTAACTCTGGGCAACTCAGCTGTCAAATTAGTAAGCCAGTCACCCTTTTTTTAATATAGGCTAATAAATGTTAGCCTTATCAGACAGTAAAAACTGAGACTGTAACTAAAAAAATTACATTATTTCATTTGAACACCCGTTGCCAAGAGATGTCTCTTACTCTCCTGCTGCTACTTCTTATATTACCCTACATCAACAGAAATATTCATTTGGCAACCCCCGTTGCCAAAAGATGTCTCATACCCTCCAACTGCTACTCCTTATATTATTCTAGATCAACAGAAATATTTATTTGGCAGCCTCCGTTGCCAAAAGATGTCTCATAGCCTCCAACTGCTACTTCTTATATTATCCTACATCAACAGAAATATTTATTTGGCAACCCCCGTTGCCAAAAGATCTCTCATACCCTCAAACTGCTACTCCTTATATTATTCTAGATCAACAGAAATATTTATTTGGCAACCCCCGTTGCCAAAAGATGTCTCATACCCTCAAACTGCTACTCCTTATATTATTCTAGATCAACATAAATATTTATTTGGCAGCCTCCGTTGCCAAAAATTGTCTCATAGCCTCAAACTGCTACTCCTTATATTATCCTACATCAACATAAATATTTATTTGGCAACCCCCGTTGCCAAAAGATCTCTCATACCCTCCAACTGCTACTCCTTATATTATTCTAGATCAACAGAAATATTTATTTGGCAACCCCCGTTGCCAAAAGATCTCTCATACCCTCCAACTGCTACTCCTTATATTATTCTAGATCAACAGAAATATTTATTTGGCAACCCCCGTTGCCAAAAGATCTCTCATACCCTCAAACTGCTACTCCTTATATTATTCTAGATCAATAGAAATATTTATTTGGCAACCCCCGTTGCCAAAAGATCTCTCATACCCTCAAACTGCTACTCCTTATATTATTCTAGATCAATAGAAATATTTATTTGGCAACACCCGTTGCCAAAAGATGTCTCATACCCTCCAACTGCTACTCCTTATATTATCCTACATCAACAGAAATATTTATTTGGCAACCCCCGTTGCCAAAAGATCTCTCATACCCTCAAACTGCTACTCCTTATATTATTCTAGATCAACATAAATATTTATTTGGCAACCCCCGTTGCCAAAAGATCTCTCATACCCTCAAGCTGCTACTCCTTATATTATTCTAGATCAACAGAAATATTTATTTGGCAACCCCCGTTTCCAAAAGATCTCTCATACCCTCAAACTGCTACTCCTTATATTATTCTAGATCAACATAAATATTTATTTGGCAACACCCGTTGCCAAAAGATGTCTCATACCCTCCAACTGCTACTCCTTATATTATTCTAGATCAACATAATATTTATTTGGCAACCCCCGTTGCCAAAAGATCTCTCATACCCTCAAACTGCTACTCCTTATATTATTCTAGATCAACAGAAATATTTATTTGGCAACCCCCGTTGCCAAAAGATCTCTCATACCCTCAAAACTGCTACTCCTTATATTATTCTAGATCAACAGAAATATTTATTTGGCAACACCCGTTGCCAAAAGATCTCTCATACCCTCAAACTGCTACTCCTTATATTATTCTAGATAAACATAAATATTTATTTGGCAACACCCGTTGCCAAAAGATGTCTCATACCCTCCAACTGCTACTCCTTATATTATTCTAGATCAACAGAAATATTTATTTGGCAGCCTCCGTTGCCAAAAGATGTCTCATAGCCTCCGACTGCTACTTCTTATATTATCCTACATCAACAGAAATATTTATTTGGCAACCCCCGTTGCCAAAAGATCTCTCATACCCTCAAATTACTACTCCTTATATTATTCTAAATCAACATAATATTTATTTGGCAACCCCCGTTGCCAAAAGATCTCTCATACCCTCAAACTGATACTCCTTATATTATCCTAGATCAACAGAAATATTTATTTGGCAGCCTTCGTTGCCAAAAGATGTCTCATAGCCTCCAACTGCTACTTCTTATATTATCCTACATCAACAGAAATATTTATTTGGCAACCCCTGTTGCCAAAAGATCTCTCATACCCTCAAACTGCTACTCCTTATATTATTCTAGATCAACAGAAATATTTATTTGGCAACCCCCGTTGCCAAAAGATGTCTCATACCCTCCAACTGCTACTTCTTATATTATCCTAGATCAACAGAAATATTCATCTTTTATTAAACCATACGAGGGATCAACTTGCCTTTTGAGAAGCAGCTGTCAACTGGTAATTATTGTTGTCGACAGACAACCTTCTTGGCTGAACAAACAAGGTCGTCGGGTCAAACACTGCACTTACAGCCAGAGGGAGCAAATGTTCCCCAGGGTATTGCCAGCTCCCGTACACACCACTAGGGTCCATCCAGTGAAAATTGTTCCTAATTAATAAATCTTTGTCAGGTTCCATATCAAGGTCTTTCCTCAATTTTTCTTGATTACATGATTCTTCCTCAGAAAAATAATAGTCTAAATTACTTTCCACAATAATACTGTCACCAGATTCATCATCTGTTGTGTCACCTCCATAACTCCCTTTGAACTGATTGCATTTAACAGCATCTGACGAATCATCCTGAAAAACACAAACACAGAATATTCGACGTTTCTAGATAGCTTATTAAATAAAATAAAAAAGTTTTTTTTTTAAACTGAAAATAAGGAGCGATAACAAAACTTAAAACGAACAGAAATTATTCTGTGTATGAAAGGAGCTGTCCCCACCTTAACACCCCGCTCTTTACACTAAAGTTTGACTCTTTGTCACAACTCTACTTTTTAAAACAATAAAACTTTAGCGTAAAGAGCGGGGCGTTGAGGAGGGGGCAGCCCCTTACATATACAGAATAATTTCGGGTCGTTTTAAGTTTTAATATAGCTCCTTGCTTTCAGTTAAAAAAAAACTTGTTTTTTTATTTAATCTCTGAACGTTTTTGAATTAATGCAGGTTTTGAATTTGGCTCACCATACATAAGCAATTAAAACGAAATTTACATTATAGTTTTACTTTTTTAGACTAATAATAACCTTATAATAAACCAAAGTTTGATTTTTGTTTCAGTTGTTTAAGAATGACTCCTGAATCCCAAAGGCTATTTAATTAGAATAATAGCCCCTAATAAAAGTTAAAAAAGAAACTTTAGCGTAAGAGCGATCTACTGAGGAGAGGCGACCCATCTCATATACGTAATATTTTCTGTTTGCTTTAAGTTTTGATGTTGCTTCTAACTTTCAGTTGAAAAACAACTTGTTTTTTATTTAATTGCTGATCGTTTTTTAAATTATGTCGGGAAGTCCAGCCACCCCCTCCATAGAAAATTCCCTTCCCTCACGGGAAATTTCTCCATGGAAAGATTCTCCCATGTAACTTAAATTAGCGATATTTTTCCACGGAAAGATTCTCCCATGTAACTTAAATTAGCGATAATTGTAACTAATTTTGTAAGACATAGTAACAAAACTGCCAAAGAGGTCAAAACTATTTTTATGAAAATGAAAGTCACAAGTTGAGCAATTCTCAAATGACTGAAATGAATGAAAGAAAAGATCTTTAAAAGATACAAGTAATAATTTATGTTCGTTTTAAGTTTTAATGTTTTTCCTCACTTTAGTTGGAATTTATTTTTATTTGATAACAACCACAAGCCAAACACATACAATATCTTTGGTTTATTATCACATAAAAAAAAAAATGATAGTTATGAAGCTGCTTAAGGTAAAATTAAATGCTAAGATTGGCCGGGAAATAACACAAGCAAATTATTGCTTATATCGGTCATTATTTAAAAACAAAACGAACTTTAGCGTAAAGAGCGAGGCAATGACGAGAAGGCGAACTTGCTGCGTAATATGAGGGGAATCATCCCCTCGTCAATACCTCACTCTTTACACTAAAGTTAGAATTTTGTTCCAATTCTTTAAGAATGGTTTTATTAGAATAAATAGCTCTTTTGAAATTGCTAAAAATACTTTAGCATAAACAGCGAGGTAATGAAGAGGGGAAAAACCCCTTCATATGCGCAATAATTTCTGTTCGTTATAAGTTTTAATGTTACTCCTTACTTTCGGTTGAAAAAACTTGTTTTTTTAAATTAATTTCTGATCATTTCTTGAATAATGCTAAGATAACCAGCGCCCCCTTCATAGAAATTATCTTCCCCCATGGAAGGATCCTCACACACAATCCAATCCCCCCACCCCTCCCACCAAAAAAGAATCCCCCTGAAAACATCTGTATACTTACCAAGAGGAAATACTATAGGAAAACAATGGGTAAAGTTCATAACTTGCAGCCCTTCCCCCGGGGAATGTGGGGGATTAAGTCGTCCTCAAAGACATAGTTATCAGATAATTCGACTATGATGGACAAAATGGCCATCTCAAATTTTTGATCCTGTGATTTTAGGAAAAAATGAGCGTACAAAAGGGCCTAGTTGGCCTCCAAAATTTCGGGTCACTTAAAAATGGCACTAGAACTTTTAATTTCAGTTCGAACGAGCCCTCTCGCGAAATTCTAGGACTACTGGGTGATACGATCCCCCCTGGGAAAAAAAAACAAAAACAAAACAGACAAACAAATAAACACACATCCGTGATCTTTCTTCTGGCAAAACTGGCAAAAAAAAGAGCAAAATTCTACATTTGTGCAGATAAGAGCTTGAAACATCTACACTATGGTTCTCTGATACGTTGAATCTGACGATGTGATTTTCATTAAGATTCTATGACTTTTAGGGGGCGTTTCCCCCGTTTTTTGAAAAATAAGACAAATTTTCTCAGGCTCATAAGTTTTGATGGGTAGGACTAGACTTGATAAAAAACTTACATATTTAAAATCAGAATAAAAATTTAACTCTTTTAATGTATCTATTTGTATCAATATTCTGTTTTTTAGAGTTTCGGTTACTATTGAGTCGGGTCGCTCCTTACTTACAGTTCATTACCACGAACCGTTTAATAATCAAAGATATTAATTAATTTAATCCCAGCTGAACTCAACACAGAACAGAAAAACTCAATTGTCTTTTAACCTTTTACAGTATTTGCATAAATTAGCGAGATTAGTAGGATTGACAAAAAGAAAAATGGAAAATGAACGAATACCGTCTTCAGGATAAGATAGCCTGTATTTGAAATCAGAATAAGGTGATGAACACCAAAGTTGGCAAATAAAGAGGATACACAACAGCACTTCATGAAATCTTCTAATACAAAACTAATTTAACAAAGTGTTTCCACAAAACAAGTTTTTCAAAGAAAAGTAAAGAGCTCCATTAAGCCAAAAATGAACAGAAATATACTCAGATAATCTTCCAAGCGAACGAATACCGAAAACACTATCAATACGTAAATAAAACTCAAAACGAACACAAATTACAATACATAGCCAATTCAAACTAAAAACAAGCAAAAACTGACACAAGTAGGGCTGATAACCCCCAGGCCTTCTCAAAACCAGAACATAATTTGTGCTTTACCGAAAAAAACAAAAAAAAAAAAAAAAAAAAAAAAAAATTATCGTGGATTGTCAGTTTAATTGGCATATACTGATATTTATTCTCTAAATAAATCAATAAATATATTGATATTTTTTAATTTATGAAAGTAAAAAAAGTGAAAACATTTAAGACGTATTTTGTTTTAAACTTATTTTAAACGCATTTAAATATATTTCCAATCGAATGAGCCCTTTTTGAAGTTTCTACGACAACTCCTTCGATACGAAGTGCCCTGGTCTATTAAAAAAAAAAAAAAAAAAAGAAAAAATAAAAGAGCCATCATCGCTCATTGCTCAGGCAGCGCAGCGCTGCCTATGATATGAACAAGCTTATGCAGAAAGACTATATGTTACCTTAAAAAAATAATGATTCTCAAATCCAACCAACTTAGGAGGCGAAGCTGTCCTTGCAGATGATTTCTCTGCATTTGAGGGTCCGGATTGAAAAAGCGAGTCAGCCAAAGCAGGTGGCGTTTTATATTTTGCCATACTCTTTGACACCAACAGACTATTGAAATTTTGTCCACTGGAGAGAATGATGGAAATCTGGAAGATGAAGAATAAAGAGGAAGGACAAAGGATACACAACGTTTTTTTTTCTCATTTTGTAAAACCAAGCCCTACTGGGATCTGAAATACCGCTAATCATGACACTTGATTTTGAATACTTGTTGATATTCCTCACTGTTGAATTCATTCACTAATCTGAGAGTTATGTTTTGTTTAAGGAGTTGAGTAATTCTAATCCAAATACTTTTTTCTTCTTTTTTCTAACAGAAGTAATCACTGCAGTCCTTTAATATTGAAGCGTAAAAGAGTATCCTTAAAGTGTATTTGAATACACCTTCACTTTTGATATTAAACCCATCTAATTGTTGCATATGCTTAGAAAACTTTTAAAATAGAAAGTTTAACCTCCATTGAACGTATCATAATGACATCCTTCCTGACATCAGGTGACTAAAACTTAGGACCTTATATACACCACTTGTCAATTTATTTTTACTTAGGATTTTCTTTTCTGAGTTATTATTGTTGTATTTCCCTTTGGAAAAATGACCAGACAGTGTTTAAGGTATGATGTCACTCGGAAAGCCACTCCAATCACAAGTACAGTGCCTGAAAAAGCTATTTATCAAGTTCCAGGTGCAGAATATCTGCTCTTGCAAGTAGTCCAAACGTGTTGCGTATCTGCATGTTGCTTTGAAAAATAGTCAGACTAGGCGAAATAGCTTGTCAAAGGAAGGGTAGTAGATGTACTTGTAGAGGATACCCTTTGATGCCATATCAGCCCTCTTAGAGACAAGTTGTAATAGCAGCCGATCAGAACAACAGCTTACCCTTAAAGGCCGATTTCGGATCTCCTGAAATTTTGGGGATTTCCCTGAAAATCTTGCAACGGCCCAGAAAAGCTTGGGCCTAGAAGCGTCAAAGATTTAAATCCGGGCCTGAGTTAAAACAAAATTTTGAGCTGGTGAGCTTTCAGCAATTAATATCATTATATGTCAAGAATTCAGGTTGATTTTATCAGTTCTTGCCAAAGCTGTTAATTTATTTTGAAATAACAAATCATTTTGAAATAGGGAATTTTAAAAAACTTGAAACTTTGGGAATAAAAACAAACAGAAATCAATCAAAATAAAATTTTTCCGAAAAAGAAGTTTTTTAAAGAAAAGTAAAGGCCATATTAAATTTAAGATCAGAAGAAATAGAGACCTACAATAACTCAAACTCAAAATGGCCAGAAATCACTATTAAAGAATAAATGAAATAAAAAATGAACAGAAATTAAATAAACAATCACTGCAAAAAAAAATATACAGTAGGTACTAATATGAAGAATAAATAAATCTTAAACCGAGGAAATCATAAACTGAATATGCAAATCAAGCTTAAAACGAACAAAATATTTTGCTCTTGAAGTATAAATGAAACCCAAAACTAGCATAAATTAAATAAACAAACATAGCAAACACACATGCAGTAGGTACTAATATAAACGAATAAATAAAGCTTAAAACGAGCAGAACTGAAATTGAATGCACAAATTAAGCTTGAAACGAACAAATATCACTACAAACAGGAATTTGTGTTTTTCCTGCTTCTCTCAATGTAAAGGTCTAAAACCATCTGCGTTATTGGCGCTTTACTGAAAACAATATGTGCCTTGAACAGCCTTTGAAAGTAGAAATAAAGTTACATTGAATATTTGATACGTAATGATATTAATTGAAGATCATCAGTTCAAGATTTTATTCCACTGTAATTTTTATTTTCATATTCAATGCTGTAATAACTGGAAAAGAAAATATTTACAATAAGATTTATTTTCAGTAAAGCGCCAATGACGCAGTAGGCTTTAGACTTTTACAGTTAGGGAAATGGGCAGTATCCAAACTCGTCTTTGCAGTGAAACTACATTTGTCCTGAGTAGTCTTGGAAAGAACTAATAAAATAGACTGAACATTTGATATATAATGATATTAATTGCTGAAAGTTCATCAGTTCAAAATTTAGTTTTACTATAATTTTTATGTTTTGTTTTCCATGTTGTAATCATTATTAAAGAAAATATTTGGAATATAAGTCGTTTTCAGTAAAGCGCCAATGACGCAGTAGGTTTTACACTTTTAGAGTGAGAGAAGGAGGCAAAAACCAAACTCCTGTTTGTAGTGATATTTGTTCGTTTCAAGCTTTATTTGCATATTCAATTTAAGTGTCGCTCGTTCTAAGATTATTTATTTATTCATTTATATTAGTGTTTGCTATGACTGTTTATTTAATTTCTGTTCGTTTTGGATTTCATTTATACTTCAAAAGCAAAATATTTTTGTTCGCTTTAAGATTAATTTGTGTATTCAATTTAAGATTTCCTCGTTTTAAGATTTATTTATTCATTTATATAAGTACCTGTTGTATTGTTTTTGCGATGATTGTTTATTTAATTTCGGTTCGTTTTGGGTTTCATTTATTCTTTAATGGTAATTTCTGGTCGTTTCGAGTTTGATTTATCGTAGGTTTTCATTTTTTCTGATCTTAAGTTTAATGGGGCCATTACTTTTCTTCAAAAAACCTCTTTTCGGAAAGTATTTTTTTAATTAATAGCATACAAGAATGAGACCTTCGCTAAAGCTCTTCCATCAGCCCAATCAAACGCTGGCTCATAATCTATAAAACTGAGGACTAAAGGTGTTTGATTACTCAGGCACTTCTCAACTATTAATCTAAGAGTGAAAATATGGTAGACACATCCACTGCCTTGCCTAAAACTGTACTGTTCTTCTCTTAACCGCGTCTACAGCAAAGTCTAAGACTAAAGTATCATAGTAATTAGTATTATTCTACCAAAGTCTAAAGTCTAGCAAAATCTAGCCAAGACTAAGACTAAAGTATCATAGTAATTAGTAATATTCTACCAACGGAAACCAGGCTAATGCCTCTATAATTACCGCACTCATTCTTATGACCTTTATTTTGCAGAGGTTTAATGCGGGTTTTCCTAAAGTCGCTAGGTACTTCCAGATGCCGGGTGTATTTCTCGTGGCCTCTAGGAATACTCTATAGGGAATCTACACAGTAAAGGTAGCATAGTGGAACCTGTCTGAAACCACCAGACAGATTTTCATCTTCCAGCTCAGGATTAAACAACAATTTTGGGGAGTGGTTCCAAATAATCGAAACTAGCTAGTTAAGTTTTTAATACCAAAAAATCGGGGTTGTGGCGGTAGCTAGCAATTTAGTAAGAGATGTCACGTCCAATACTAAGAAATATAATAACCCATAACTCCTAAAAATAGTCAAATTAAAACAAGAAGTAGACTATTAGAACCACCCTGTCCGAAACCCCTGTATAGAAAACTTACCGTCCCCTGGCTTGAAAAACAAGGGAAATATATAGGCTTGAAAATCAAGAAAAGTAGCTGCCACCACGATATCTGCATATATGACATATTTTTTTCCTCCTCAAATAGCTTGGCAAAGGAACATCGTAGAGAGTTGTTTAATGGCTCATTTTAAAGGAAACTGATGCGATTAGAAACTTTTTTAATTAAAAATGATAATTTGTAAAATGAATTTTCTTACGGAAAACAGTTTCTATAACATAGTAGTAGCTTGTCTTTTAACAACAGGAATTTGTCGTATCTACGCGCTTTTGTAATTAACAAAAAAAATATATAAAACAAAATCAATGTTTTCATAAAGAACTTCATTTCATTCACTAGATAATAAATGTTTTTAACGTCTTACTAAATACGAAAATCAAAATAGGATTTTTACAATTATAAAAAGCACGTGGACATAGTTTTATAAAATGTAGTAACTTTTTTGGGGTTTTAACACAAAATCTGACTTTTCAACTGAAACTAAAATAATTTCTTAAAATTTTAAATAAAAGCATATAAGAGACGATCATTATAAGAACAAACCATTGCATATCTTGGACTTAGTGAGCTGTCTGATTCTTTGAGATTCGTCTTTACTATTCCAAAGAAGAAAAAGCCGTAAGTTTTTTTCTGTTTGTTACCAGGTATATACACCAGGATGTAGCGGTGGCTAGCAACTTAGCAAGAGACGATGACGTCTAATACTAAGAAATATAATAACCAGTAACTCCTAAGAATAGAGTCATATCAAAACAAGAAGTACACTATTAGGACCGTCTTATCCGAGACCGCTGTATAGGAACTTACCGTTCCTTGGCTTGAATAAGAGAGGAGATATATTGGCTTGAAAATCAAGAAAAGTGGCTGAAACCATTACATAAAGGATCAAGAGGATCTCATGTAGTAGTTGTTAATATAAGCTTTGTTTAGACTTTAAATTGACAAATGTGTTAAAATTGCTTCTGGCAGGAATTACATAAGGGATCGATTTAGCTGAAACCTAGTGAAGAACAAACCACGGCAAACAGTAACTAAAAGTTAAGAAAATACGAGCAGCTTTTGAAAAGTTTATTCGTCTGGGGTATAGTGCCAAACTGAGGTTTGTCTCATACTATTCCAATTGAGAAAAAGCCTTAGGCTTTTTCTGTTTGTAATCCGGGCTGCAGCGGCAGCTAGCAGCCTAGTAAGATACGGTCACGTCCCGTACTACGAAATAACTACTAAAAATAGAGTCAAATCGAAACACAAAGTACACTATTAGAAACGCCTTGTCCGAAACTCCTATATAGAAAACTTACAGCTCCTTGGCTTGAATAACAAAGAAAATATTTTGGCTTAAAAAACATCCGGGTTGCAGCGGTAGCTAACAACCTAATAAGAGACGATTACGTCCCTCACTAAGGAATACATAAACCCATAACTCCCAAAACTAGAGTCAGATTAAAAAACTACTCTATTGGAACCGCCTTGTCCAATACCCCTATATAGCAAACTAACTGTCCCTTGGCTTGAATAACGAGTACAATCTGTTAGCTCAAAAAACAAGAAAATTTGCTTGAATTACGATATTCTGAATGTACGGCATCTTATTTTTTTCTTTTTCTTTCAGCTATAAGGGCACTGAAACATCATAAAGAACTGTTTAATGGCTCATTTTAAAGGACATCGGTACGTTTAGAGCATTTTGTAATTAAAGCAAAACATTTTCAAAATAGAATACAAAAAAACTACATTTTTGTGCAACAATGTAGTAGAAAATCTTCTTGTACACTGATTTCAAAAAAGGATTTCTCTATCCAAAATAAGATCACAATAAGCACATTTTAACATCCATTTTAAGAGTCTAAATTTTACTGTGTGTCATGCTAAACCTCAAGCAATACGGATCAAAAAGATCGAATTTAACGCTTTTCGGAAAATATTGTCGCATGTTTATTTCTCTAAAGGTTAACATATAAATGAATGTGAGAAGCGAAAGCTAAAATCTACCTGTGGCTGTTGATCCTCGTTGCCGAAATTATCAACACGAATCTTCACCTCTTTGTCAACTATCATTTCATGAATAATATCCAGGTCACCAATCTCCCATTTATCACTTACCTAAATATAAAAACAGCTTCAATGAAGTATAAAAATGAAAAAAAAAGTTAATATTTTTAGTGCCCAGTGAAATAAACTTGACTTGGCCGAAGGGACGTTCTCCAAGCTCGAATAGACAAGCCAATATAAATCATCCTTCCGTCTGCAATCCTGCCAGAAATGTATCTACGCTTTGGATTTTCATCATTCTTTGTCCCACCCTTTACGCAAAGTTTAAACAGTGCTTTACGTGAAACCGTTTTAGAGTAAAAAAAATTATAGCCAGTTGAAACTAATTCCTCTGAAGGAATTTCAGAGTTTCTCAGCTGGCTGATCAAGAATATAAGGTAAAGTTTGAAGCTGCGATGGAATCCTCTGGAAAAGTACCTCCAATTGAGCAAAGAACCCATTTAAAACAAATCTCTCATGCATAGGTTTTACAGAAGTGGTGAGCATGTTGTTACAAGGAATTGAAATTAAGATTGTACATGCAAAGTAACGGGGCCTCAGACCCAGGTTCCCTCCCACATAAACTGACCTAGATGTTACACATCTTTCAACTTGCGACTGTTTAAAGTTTTTTTTCCAGTAAATTTAAATGAACAGATGACAGGCCCAGAGTGCATATTCATCACACGGTGTTTGATCATATTGTCTCAACCGAAGGATTTAGACCAATTCAATCAGGACTTCAAGGCCAAAGCTTCCCACCACACTCCGTCAACTTCGTAAATATAGACATTTTGCAACCTTGTTCAACTCTTCATCACTCACAAATCATTTAGGGTTTGTTTCAAATGATCAAATGACTGTCCCAGATCAAAATAAAGGATGTGCATATTTAAAAAAAATTGATTTTTATCAAACTAAAACTTGGGGTATGTAAAGCCACTATTTAATAGCTCTGGCCTTTTTAGCTCTTGCTCATCCACAACCTCCCAGAGAAGGGACAAAATTACTCCAAACAACTCATTTAAAAACAAAGCCTTTTTGAATAAATCTTGGAAGAACGATTGTCCAGCTATGCCTTGTCGAATCAGATTTGTGAAGATTCTTTTTCATCTATATAGTTGCAAGGGCTTTGGAGCCCTGTAATTAGCTTATATACCATATCAAACTTAAACAGACCGAAACTGTCATGAACCGGGAAATGTAACCTAAAATGAACAGAAAATACAATGAACAATGGATTAAATAAAAATGAAAAAATACCACAAAGAAGTGTGGGTTGCCGTCCCCTCAAACCCCATAACAGTTGGAGTGTTACTGGCACTTTACTGAAAACTAAATGGTTAATAAAAATTGAGTTTTGTTGGGCCAACTGATCTTTCCGTAAACGCAAAAGGAATAGATTTAAAAGGAAGCAAACAGCGGTTCTTATACGGAATATTTTTCTCCTGGAAATCTGTTCCAAAATTTAAGTCTTTTTCTATCTTATTTTCATTAAAGTAGGACTGAAACTGCGACCTTAAGGATTTTTCATGGAGAGGGGGGGGGGTTAAGTTCATGGTAGCTTTGCTCAAATTTCAATTTTATTATGCAATACAGAACTCAATAAATGACGCATATTACAAATATTTTGAGAGGAGATTTGATTTTTATTTTTTTCAGCTATCATAGCAAGTATACATTTAAAAGTAATGGATTTAAACAAAAAAAAGACTTTTGTAAAAATCAACGTCTAATGGAAATAGTAACACGAAACTAATTCTCTTAATATAAATTATAAAAAAAATATTTGGTCTGTGAAGTCTGCTAAGCATGAGCAGTATTTTGACTCTTTTTTTTTATTGAAAAAAAAGGGTAAAAATCACTCTCTACCGTTAAAGGAACTTGGGAAGGGTGGAGGAGGGGGTGGTTGTGGTAGTGCTGGCATAACAGACATCTGTGGTAATTTATATTCGTTTAGTTTTGCTTCATTGTTCACTGTATTTTTGTTTTCGTTTTAGTTTTGATATTTTAATTCATAATAAATTCTGCTCGTCTTAGGTTGGATGTGTTATGTAAGTTAATTTAAGCTCGCTTCAATTTTTGAATTTGCCCTCTAATTTTATGGAAAAGAGTGTTTTCAAAAACTAGTTCCCAGATAGGATTTAGAGAGAAAGTAGAGCTGGAGCAGGCATGATAAGAACCAGCTAGCTCAGGGCAGAACTATTTAAAGAAAATTCTAAGCTTGGAACTTGGGACCAGACAATTTGGCCAACTCAACGCTCGGCTAGCTACATATTACGTACTTGGAATAATTTATGCGTGTGTCACAACAAGTTACAAAAACTTCTTTACTGGTGTCACAAAGGCTTATAAAATTGAGACTTCCACAGAAACTTTGACATTCAATTTTGAAAAGACAAACTTTCCCATTAACTCAAAACGAGAAGTTTTTGATAATAGACCCTCTTGAACATTCTTCATTCTTTACCAGTATTAAGAGGAAGGCCACAAGAGCTTGGTTGCAGAGACGTCTTTGCTTTTCAGTCATATTTGGTGAATCACTGCTTCTCTACGTCCTTTAACACATTCGAAACCATTTTTCTCACTCCTAGATAAACTTGTGAACTAAACTAAACTTATGAGTCTTTTGCTTTGTTATCATGACTATCTTACAATGAAAGTTCCGCCAATGGCCCCTAAGTAATATCTGGATTTGCTTTAAAATGTGATTTTTGAAAGTCAGCTATGACCTGCTGGTTCGTGTCTGCAACTTTATCAGGATCCCTCACAAGAAAAGCTGCGATCAGTCAACAGCTGTTCACTGCTGAGGTAAGAGGTTTTCGCAAGCCCGGTCAATCTTCTCATGCTGGTGCAAGATTCTACTCTCATATTCAATTGGTTGCAGGATTCCATGGTTTATATTCAATATTCATACTTGTAATTAAATGATTAAAAAAGAAAATCATTACAATGTCTACGTACTTAAGATAAAGAACGACAAACGTTTTACACACCTTGATCTTAATGAACTTGATTAAAACATTTATGGGATGCTGTTCTTATGAGCGATCTTCAGCAAGCAATACTAAAGAGCTGGTTTCGTTTAACAATCGGTTGCCATGTGCCTAATAGAGCAAACTCGTCGAAATTTCTAAAACGTATTTTTTAAAAGGAATAATGGCCATTTTGAATGAGAAAAATCTTGAATACTTAATCAAGGGGCAATTGATAGCACTGTAAATCTTGACATAGAAAAAAAAAACTTACGGGTGCAATGTTATACAAAGAACATGGAGTACACTGCATTGGTATCTCATCGAGTATAATACCTTCTCGAAGGTTGGACACAGGCGTTATTTCTTCATTGCCAAAATCAACAAACACAACATAGTAGCCTCTTCCATCATCAGCTTTCTGTAAAGTCAAGTAAACAAATAAATTATAATTTTGAACTTGAAAGTGTGTAGAGAAATAAATTATAATTCTACGAGGATTGCAGTCTGTTCGTAACTCGAAAAAAGAAAAGGTTTACTATTAAGAAAAATCTAGTAGGCAGATTTGAAGAAATCATAGATTTGGAAGCTATATTTGGAAGAAACTACAGATTTGAAAGAAACTGCATACGACACACGCATGCAAGCTAAAGCGGTCTTCTGGCCTGGGTCACTGATATCTCCATAGCTTTACAAATCCTTTTCAAAAAATAATAATTATTTCCTTTAATTTGTCTGTTTATGTTTCCTATCTTCTTTTCTATTTCCGATTTTTCTAATTGAGCCTTAATGAAGAAATGGTATCGTGTCAAAGTATCGGTTGTTGAGAAACATAGGAGAAGTCTCTAAAATAAACCCAAAATCCTCCTTCTACCCAGCCTAAGGACGATGGGATATTTTATATCAATTAAAAGAGAAAAATAATTAACGTGTGATTTTGTATTCTGTCTGCTGAATATTTGTCCTGCAATTTGTTAAATAATAGACCGTTCAAATGTCCTCAAATTAGCATGGTGGTTTTGTCAAAAACAGAAATTGTACATTTTTAAAGGGTTATTCACTGGTCTAATGATTTTTGGAAGATGTGTTAAGTAATTCTTCAATTCACCAATGGCAGCCCTGGATGCACCCCCCACGATGCCAATAAATGTCAAATTAATATAAAAAGAAACTAACAGTGATAGGTATTATAGTTATCCATTTGACAGCTGGGAAGGGGTATGTAATATGGTACTTTTTTTGGATTTTCTGGCAAAAGAAACTTCACGGATCTGTAGAGTCCGCTTTATATGGCCTTTTTGTTCATTTTCGTGAAACTGTCCCGATGGGAGCCAGCGCTAAGAGGTAAAAGGTTAAGATAGCATTATAAAGCCTATCAAGGAAGAAACAGTTGAGATGATTCTTAACCGTTAGTAACATGTAATTCGTATGATACCCAAATACAGGGACAAAAGCGATGGACCAGAGATAACCAAGTCCTGTTCAATGTGGAAATAATAGGGAGGTCTAGGCACATCGACGATATAATTCAATAAATTGCGACGGGTAACTTAATTTTGTTGATTTTAATTGCTTGTTGCTGACGGTTAAAATGATTCTTAACCGTAGGCAACAAGTAATTCGTACAGAAAGCGATGAACCAGAGATAACCATCTACTGTTCAATGCGGACAAAATAGAGAGGTCTAGGCACATCGACGATATAATTCAAAAAATCCCTACGGATAACTTGATTTTTCTTGATTTTAAGATTTTACGGATTGCTTGTTACTGACGGTTAAGATGATTCTTAACCGTCAGCAACAAATAATCCGTATCATGCCCAAAGACAGGGATAGAAGCAGTAAACCTGAGATAACTAAGTCCTGTTCAATGCGGAAGAAATAGGGAGGTCTTGACACATTGATCATATAATTCAAAAAAGCGCTACGGCTAACTTGATAATCCCAGCGCGAGGATTTTAGTTGTTCCTGATTCAATCTCAAAGAGCTAGCATTCATCCATATGGGTTTCCATTAAACAGATGATGATAACCAGCACAGTGCTGATACCATTGCGTCCTTGTACACAACAACGTCATTGTATTTAAATGAACACCAAACACTGGCGATTTTATAAACCTAAAAATATGTGAAAAATATGGATCTTGAGGTAAAAAGGCTTGTTATTCGATATTATTTAAAATCGTTTAAAAAGGACGCATATTTTAAGATAAAGCTGAAACCCTGCTTATGTAAACACTATAACCGAATAAAAAGCATACTTTTTTCCAATAAAGGAGCAATCTAAATGAAAATTTTAACCAAAATAAATTTATTTACGAAACAAGTCAAGAACCACTGAAACCCCACCTATAATTCTGAGGGATCTTTCCTAATTGAGCAACACAATATGAGCACCTCTTATTATTAAACAGTTCGTGGTAACGAACTGTAGTAAGGAGCGACCCAACTCAATAGTAACCGAAACTCTAAAAAATAGAAGTCTGGTACCAATAGTTACATCAAAAGAATAGCATTTTTATGTTGATTTTAAATATATAAATTCCATCAAGTTTAGTCATACCCATCAAAAGTTACGAGCCTGAAAAAATTTGCCTTATTTTAGAAAATAGGGGGAAACACCCCCTAGAAGCAATTGAATCTTAATGCAAATCACACCATCAAATTCAGCGTATCAGAGAACCCTACTGTAGAGGTTTCTAGCTCCTATCTGCAAAAAAGTGGAATTTTGTATTTTTTACCAGAAGACAGGTCACGGGTGCGTGTTTATTTGTTTTGTTTTTGTTTTTTTTTCCAGGGATGATCGTATCGACCCATTAGTCCTAGAATGTCGCGAGTGGGCTCATTCTAACGGAAATTAAAATTTCTAGTCTTTTTAAGTGACGAAATTGTTTTTTTTTTATTGCTTTAAAAAGTAGAGTTGTGAAAAAGAGTCAAACTTTAGCGTAAAGAGCAAGGCATTGAGGAGGGAACAACCCCTTTCACATACGGTATAATTTCTGTTCGTTTTAAGTTTTAATGTCGCTCCTTACTTGCAGTAAAAAAATCTTGTTTTTCTTCTTTAATTAAAGATCAAAGACTTGCATCCTATACTAATATTGAACGATATATTTACTTTGTCTCCTAGGCATAGCCTGACCTTGTATACCAGAATACCATCATATACGGATAGCGTTTTTGTACTTTTTCTTTTTCTTACTTATCGTCAGGCTTATATAGATGCTTCTACATTTTCAAATCCATTTCTGGATGGATAAAATGGCTTTATTTCGGCAGATATAGCCCTTAATGTTTATGTTACTTAAAGCCCCAGAGTTACAACAGCTTACCATCAAGGGGGAAGAAGAGGTGATGTGAACTATCATATAAAATATACAGGCTAGACGATTATGTGAGGTATTGCAAGACAAATGAAAATAAACAGAATTAACTCGTCAAGGCAGAGCTAGAATCGAGGGAAAAAATCTAAAAATGGAATAAGGCATACAAGGTTTTAAGTTTGATACTCGTTCTATACAAAAGAAAAAGCGTTGCTGAGGGTTCAACTGCCCTTCTGGTGCGCTTCATTAAGAGTAGAATTACAACAAATCTTCTGAATTTGCTAAGATTAATTAATTAAATGATCTTAAACGTAACCACAATGAATAAAAAAGTGATTAATTACCCCAGTAATTTGAGCTCTGTACCACTTGTTGTCAAGATTATAACGAGCAAAGCAGGGAGCACCAGTTTGAAATTCCTTATTTATTACCTCTTCTTCAGTACCACGTTGAGCAAGCGAAATTAGACGGGTTAGCATTTCCAATTTTTCATCCGCTAGAATATGAAGAATTTACAAATAAAATAATCACTGAAAGAGACCTAATTATTCACAGGGTCTCAAAAACCCCACACCTGATTATTCCTACCAACAACTAACGGCCATAAACTTTCGCCACAATCACATTTGTATTAATGTGATTGTTATCCCACTCTCCCGTAAAAATTATGTAAATGGCAAATTTGGACTGAGTTGATATGTATCATAATATATTTTTAATAAACGCGAAATAAAATTCAAATCATCTCCTTTTCAAAAATATCCCTACAAAAGTTGATAAATGTCCCTAAACTCTTGGCTTTATTTTAATGACTTTATTTAGTCCCACGCCTGGAAAAAGAAGGAGGGTTGGTCGGAGGGCTAGTAACCCGCCACCGTAAAACTGATTAATCAAGAAACAGCAAGTTAGGGAGACCCAAAATGACCATTGGCAGGATGTTAGAGAAAGAAGCGAAACTGGCAAGGTCTTCGATGGAGGAGCTTTGGTCGAGGGCTCAGGACAGTTTGTCGTGGTGAATCACTTCGCTGCCTTATGCGCCCTCAGGCGTGGGAGGACCTAAGTCTAAGTAAGTAAGTCTGGAACCAACTTCTTCTACACTATTTACATTGTCACAGTTGTGTTTAGTTCTTTTGCTTACTTTTTTTGTAGTGCTCTGTCATTTTCTTTTGGCACGAAGACGGGTTTTCCAAACATGATAATAATAATCATGTTTTAAGTGAAATACTTTCAATTTGCCTATTTGTTCAGAATTGCTTACTCAAAGGTCTCCTCAGCCCCGTACAGAATGTTTCAAGAAAAAATGGTAAGTGATGGGGCTTCGCGAGCAATAATCTTTATAACTTTTTTTTTCTTTCGGACTTAACAGCCTGAACGGTAGGTAAACTGGCTAATAGAAAAAACAAGTTTTCTCTTGATTTATTGACCTACTTTCTCGTGCAATTATTGGCTGATATTCACACTGTTTTGTTCTAAATTCAGACGACAAAATAGGGCTTTATAATTTGGGATGAAATTAAAACATTTACATTAATTCATATTATTCCACCACTAATTCAACTGCGACATTAATTCATAATTTCGCTATTGACATTATACTATTGACCACGGAATTAGAGCTAAACATGTTGTACGGCTAAACACGTTCTACAAAAAAGTTATGGGTAATACTTTAGGGTAACTTTGAGAAGTAATGACCATTTTGCCAACTTTCTCATTACCGAAGATATAATGTTACAGGTTCGTTTCCTTGCTAAGAAACCCCAGGCCAGCACACCTGATAACACCTATTCCCTATTCCAACCAGCGTAAGACTCTTACTCTGGTAAAAGATATATCTTTTATGCTTAGCAAGACAATATGTCCACCTTTAACTTACCAGCTTCAATATCTTGAATAGAAACCTCACAGTTCATATTAACCCAAGTCACCCTTCCTATGAATTCCTTGTTTCTAAAAGGCAAATGTGGTTGCCAATTAGCATTGAGTGGCTTTTCTAGGGCCAGGAAGGTGGGAACTTCTTGTTGACTTTCTGTCTCTGGTTCTTCCAGTGTGTTTACTTCTTTATCCAAAAGCTGCTCATTTTCACTACTGTAAAGAAACGCTATATATATATATATACATACATATATATATATATATATATATATATATATATATATATATATATATATATATATATATAGAACTGATTAAGAAAGACAATAAATGTGCCATGAAACTGAATTTTTTGTGATAAAATATATGTTTTATTTTTAAACTGTGGTTGACAGTTGGGGCTAATTCTAACCCCCAATTTCCGTTCAAAATTATTAATTGTAAAGATCAAGGAGATTAATTTGATCAAACACGATAATTTCCCAATTAATCATTTTAAAGAGAAAATACTGGCTTTATGTAAGCCTTACTTTTAATTATCACGGATTTGTTTTTGAAAAAAGTTACAAAACTGTTTTGTTTTAAAAGCACAAAATTCTTTGAATAATACGCTGTGATCATCCGAATGAGCTTCTACGATACAGGTGCTGAGCTGAATCAGCTCATTTATTACTCATCCACGTCATTAAGTAAAAATACACAGCAACTGCAAATACAAGGTGTTTAAAAACTGGTCCCTGATTTAAGCTTCAGTTCATTACTGAGCAGATATCTGGAGGCGCCCAAACTTTCAATGAGTCAAGATTATATGCAATTGTTTTCTCGCTGCACTGCCTAATCTCTTGCAATGTGATCTAGGGTGGTCATCTGGGAAGCTGCAAGAGATATCACAAATGAAGAATTTCTAGTTTAGGAAAGCCTGCTATCGGGTCACTGTTTATCTAAGGCCGCAATATAACGAACACATAAAGTAGGGTAAGTGGAAGGCCCCAAGTTCAAACCATTAAAAAAAGAAAGTTTTTTCTTTACTTTTGGAATGAAGGTTATGGGCCATATTTGTTTTTTCGAAGCATATTTTCCAGAATTATGTGAGCCTGTAGAGACCAGAAAACCTAACTACGATTAACTGAAGTCAATGATTTTCAAATATTGACCATAATGAAAAGTAAGCTTCAAAGACAATATTGCTCATACGCAATTTGCCACTTAACACATTAAAATTTGGATCTAGCTTTGCGAGAACTACCTATCAATACGGGCCAGAAAATCAAAGTAAGGTACGGAATTTTCGTTCCTGTTCGAATGATTGGGGGAAATGTAAAATCTATATAAGTGATAAGCGTATCTATATTAGTCAGAATTATAGACACGATAACTTTTATGTTAAAACAAAAGCATACATGTCCACTACTACTAATACTAATATTGATAATCCAACGCAGCACCAAGAGATCTAGGCCATGACAGTTAGGTACCCCCCCCCCCCATCCCAATCTCTTCAAAGCATTACTCTCTCTCAAGGACCCCATATTTTCTTTGAGTAAATTCTCATGACCTCTTCCCACCCTTTTCCGAGGACGTCTCTTTTTTTTACCCCATATGAACTAGGGAGCAAATACAATAACTACTACACTCTGGAGCAAAGTTTTAAATCTGTTATTTGTTTTGCTACAAGGGCTTGTAGTCTGTTTGTTAGAGTTGTGGCATTAGACTCAGTAGAATTGTTTCTTTCCCAACAGGCTAATTACGTTTTTTTAGCATATATGCTTTTATTCTTCTTTTTTGTTTTCATAATATTTTTTTTTTCAATCGGCCGTGTGTTATTTTGCACCTTGCAACTAGCATCAAAAACCTTTTTTTTTTATTCTTATTTTTTCTTTTTAATTCAGCAGTTCTTTGAACAGCAGTTGTAGCGTCATATAACAAAAGAATTTTGACAAATCGAGATAGCGGATCAATTTGTCCTCACGCTGGTTACCAGTCAATTCAAAGTCCACCATTGCAATTTGCAAACAATATAAATGGATTTGCCGTCTAATGAGTCAAGAGCCTTCGCCAGTTGCTCTGTTCTTTTGCATAGTTATTGCTGACGAAAGCCGTCAAATCCAAGGATACTGAGCCATTCCAGATTCGAGGCCATCTCCAGTTTTTTTTATTCTTTTTTTTTACAGTTTAACTACGAAATTAGAGCTATACTGGTGAGACAATCGAGAATAAATTGTTTCGTTTGCTTACATTTTGACTTGTGAGAAAAAAAGTCACCCTTGTTTAGTGTTCTTGTAACAAATATAATTGAGCTGTCAATTTTTTTTGTTTGTTACTTTTTCTTGCATTCAATTACACATACATGTTATTCTCGCTGCTTTGTTTAAGTAAATATTTTTTTCATTACGTTTGTTTTGTTTCATTTATTACTTCGTCGCTTTGTAGACAGATATTTTCTTAGACAGATTTTCAAATAAATTAAATGGTGTTTTTAACGTCTTGTTTTGAATTTCGTTTCCACCTATAGTGCAATCTCCATCACTACTACTACTACTACTTATAATAACTCACTGCAGCACCAAGCCGCCTGAGGCCAACATAGCTACGCACACTCCTCCTCCAACCTAATCTATTTAAAGCCTCCCTCTTTACACCCTCCCAGGAAGTTCCCATTTCCTTTAAATCTTTATTTATGACATCCTCCCAACCCAGACAAGGACGACCTGCTTTCCGTGTAGCCGCAGACGGTTGGCCAAAAAGGACAATCTTCGGTAATCTGTCATCCTTCATCCGTAGAACGTGACCTAGCCATCTCAACCTTTCTTTCATTATAGCCCCAGAAAGCGAGATTGAACCACACTTTTCGTACAACCTACTGTTTGAAATACGGTCAGTCAGCCGGGTACCCAGAACAATCCGTAGGCAATTTCTCTGGAAAATATCTAGTAAATTTTCATCTGCTTTTCGGAGTGCCCATGCTTCGGAGCCATATTTGACCACTGTCATCACTGTAGCTTCCAATACTCTAATCTTGGTTTGCAGACTTATCTATCTATTCTTCCAAACTTTTTTTAACTGTGAAAAAAACACCCTGGGCCTTAGCTATTCTACTTTTAACATCTCCACTGCTCCCACCATCTTTACTAATAATACTACCAAGGTAATTAAAGCTCCCAACCTGATCAATCTTTTCGTTACCTAATGTCACCTGTTCATCTTCACTTATTTCTAGCCTTAGTGACTTAGTCTTCTTAACATTAATTTTCAAGCCTATTTTAGCACCCTGAACTCGTAAAAGCTCTAAAAATTCATTCATTTTGCTCAAACTTTCATCTAATATGCTTAAATCATCAGCATAATCTAAGTCCAGGAGCGTTCTTCCTCCCCATTTGATTCCATGGTCTCCAATTGCCTTCCCTGTGCTCCTTAAGACGAAGTCCATCAAAATGATCCATATAAAGGGGGATAGAACACAACCCTGCTTAACTCCTGATTTAATACAAAACCAGTTGCTAACCTCATTTCCTACCTTAACGGCAGCAGTATTATTCTCGTACATAGCGCAAATCACTTTAATGTATTTTTCAGGTATACCATATAATGACAAGACCTTTGTTAACGCTGTTCTATCAACAGAATCGAAAGTTTGCTCATAATCGATAAAACTGAGGACCAAAGGTGTTTGACAACGAAGTGACTTCTCAATTATTAACCTAAGAGTTAAAACATGGTCGACACATCCTCTACCTTTTCTAAAAACGCATTGTTCTTCCCTTAAAACTTTGTCTACAGCATGTCTCAGTCTAAAAAGTATCATATTACTCAGTAATTTGCTATCTACAGAGACCAGACTAATGCCTCGATAATTACGACACTCACTCTTGTCACCTTTCTTATACAGTGGTTTAATTAAGGTTTTCCTAAAATCATTGGGTACTCCCCCTTTTTCAAACATCATGTTCATAATCTTCAGTAGCTTATTCCTAACCTCAGAGCCACCATATTTAAGAAACTCATTAATCATACTATTAGCACCTGGGGCCTTATTATTTTTTAATCCTTTTAGTACTGTCGCTAATTCTTCCTCACTAAACAAATCTTCCTTCACATCCAAGGTATCACACACTTTTTCATTTTCATGTATATCTTTTCCTACAACTGTATCTCGGTTTAGCACATTCTCAAAATGTTCCACCCATCTTTCTTTAACTTTTTCCTTATCACTTATTGTGGCCCCATTTCTATCTTTAACTGGGACTATTCCGGATTGGCTACTCCCTTTCAATTTATTAACATGCCAGTATAATATTTTACTATTATGCCGTCTAGCCGCATCTTCCAGATCCTCAGCAATTGGAAAAGGGATATGAAATATTTTACTTAGTTTAAGATGTCAATCATGTAATATTTTGTTTCTATGTCAATTGTCAATAGAATCAAGTGTAAAAGTTGAAGAACCAAATTTAACATCACAATAAAGGACATTATTGAAATTCACTTACAGGGAAAAGGACAGTTCAAGCACGGATTTGGATGTTTTTCCAAGGATGGGAGGGAGATATGAAGTTTTTTAAAACAAAGGAACTATACAAGAGTTAAATGGCTTGGATATGTCTTAACCATGTTGTTATGTCACACAGTTCTAATCAAGTAGTAAGTGAATTTTCGCCTTTATTTACACTGGTACTCCAGTCAGATTTTGACAAGACAGCGTGTCATATTACTACACCCTACCCCCCCTAAAACAAGACATCTGACATGTTCTAATTTTCATAAAATTAACAAAGCTTCGTGCATGAAAAATTACTTTTACTTGGTTACTTTTAGAATTTATTTGGTAAAATAAGAGACATTGCTGGGAATGAATAAATGAAACTTAAAAGGCTGAAGAAAACCGCTTCTGATTCCTCAGCTATATGTCTGGTTTTGGAATAATACCATCAAAGGCTTCCAAAACACTGTGAACTTTCAGCCGATTCAATTCCAAGCTGAAATTTTGGAGACGCAAATCCCGACCCTGCGCAGAAAAAAGCTAATTTCAAGTTGTGAAATGACTCGGTGGGCACCAGAACCGTTTTCAAGTTGCATCCTATTTTAACTCGAATCGCCCCAAATTTCAAATGTTTTTGATTGAAAAAGAACTTAGTCAGTGCTTCTGACCCCCCAGTACTAACGCTGCGTTTTAAACAGAAAGGTGAGCAGGTTGAAACTTGTTTTGACTAGAATCAAGGAACGATTTTCTAATCTGCATGACTGAGATCACTAAGCCATCCGTGGCTCTTCAAATCCACCCCCTCCCCTCCCCCCCACAAGATTTCTAGCAGTTAGACAAACACGTAACACCTGGTTTGAACCGGAATCACGCAAATATTTTCAGTCTGTAAGAATGGAGAACCAAACTGAGCCAATGACCTCGGTAGCACACACAACCACTCAACACTGTTGAGTTTTAGCTGTAAGGTAGGCAATTGTACTTTTTGCAATTCCATTCGTTTTAATTTTGAAGCAATGCGGCTAGCAATTTCAAACTTCCATCAATCTAATATTCTTTCAATTTTCTGCCGAATGGTAACATCATAGGAGTTAAACGGCTGATCTTTGATTTACAAAAGGGGTCCAATTTCAAGCTTCTTAGCATTTGAAAGTTAAAATCTTCATATTTGGAAATTTCTTGTGTTTAGAGATCCTCTTGATCCAGGATACATAACTTGTAGGCTTAAAACAAACAAAGAAGAAATTTCTGTTCACGTCCAACCTTTTGGTAAAATGTATGTGTTGAAATCGAACGGGCCCAGGTCACATGCTTAGCCGATCGGGCATTAAAGAAGAATACAATGTAATAGCATCGATTTAGCAAAAATTAATTGTGCTTTGGAGTCCCTTTGTTATAGGGTACATATCCTGCAAGTTTCAGACGCATAATTTACGTTTCATTAACAAATAGTTTGAGATCCCTTAAGTCGAGAGTACATACCAAGCAAGCTTCAAGATGATCGATGGAAAGGAAAAATCCGACAAAAACATCTTTTGGCCTGGGTCAGAAAGACCAGAGTGGGTTTCGCGATCTCAAAGCTATTTGGAGTCCGACAGCTTCTTTTGGTCTCGGCTGATTGAAAATATAACAAATCCATGACTCCTTAAGGTCTAGTGAGATCAGAAATCTTCCGAGCCAATAAGTCATTTTGATCTGAGCTGACTAATAATAGACCAAGTCCCAAGTCTGCTAATTCTTTTCGCTCTGAGCTAACTGAGAATATTCTGAATGTTGTTAATCTTTTTGTCTATGCTAATCTAATATTCTAGGTCTAGTTGGCTGGTTAGTTTGATCTGGCTAGGCTGATCTAATATTCCTAATCGAAAGTACTCCAAGTCCAGTACCTTTTGTTTTGTCTGGACAGATCGAAAATATTCTAAGAACGTCAAGTCCTTTTGGTCTAGGCTGATCCAATCTTCCATCTTTTTATTTTGGCTGTGTGTTTTCTGCCCTTTAATTTCAAGCCAACAGAATAGAAAAAACTTGTTCATGCATTTACACCCCTTTAGCCACGTTACTGCCTTCAGAATAATGTCCCCGCTCCCGAAAAAAAAGACTTAATTCCTTTGGTTGCCACCTTGGCTGGACAGCTCAGGAAGGGTTCTCACGCTGCTAAAGGATAATTCATGTATGATTTTAGTTCCTGCGAGGTTGACCATGTCCATACTTTCTAATAATATGTATATTGGAGAAATATTTAATTTGAATACATTAGAACCCCTGTCTTTGGGCTACAGATACAACGTCATTCCCAGAGTAATTTGGCATTTATGGGGCAGATGTGCACTCAAGGTTTAGGGAGTCATTGACCCAATTTACACCTACACCTTTAATAAAAATGTTTACATTTCTTGTAAGATCCCAGTTTTCATAAGGTGTGAAAAGCCCAGCTGTTGCACTAATTAATTATAGAAAGCGTTCTTTAGAAACAGTTTTTCACAAAAAAGTAAAGAGTGACATTAGAACTTAAATGAAGCAGAAATTACACTGATTAACTCTAACCGTAAAAAATAAAAAAATAATAATAAACGAACAATGAAGTCAAACTTTAAACTATATTACTAGAAACAAAGGTTAAACAATCGCCCCCTCAAATCTACAAAAGGATAGTGTTATTTAAGCTTTACTGAAAACAAATATATGGTAACCAGTTTTTCTTTTTTCTATTATATCGTTAAAAAAAAAATAGCTCCAACTCCAAGGAGTTCTTTCTTGTATCGTATATTATTTTATTTTAAATAATCGTTCAATCGTAAAATAGTCTGATATTCGACAAATATCTATCAATGCTTAAATGCTTAAATTAAGTACATTACATGGACAAACATAGAAAAACAATTTACGGATCACTATGATTCGTCAATTCAAAATATTACTTCAGCAAATTGCCCAGATTGCTTCAAAATTACCAATGTTTGCTTAGGTATTATTCAGACACCAATTTTCTACATTTTTGCATAAAATCGAATAAAAAAGAAAGGTGTTGACAAATAGAACGTCCATAAAAATAGCAGAACTAAATAGGAAACCGCAGGGGTAAATGTTTTCAGGAATTGCTTTTATCTTTTCTTTAAACGTCATTAACATTATGATTTTGTAGTTGAAGTTACAAAAAATCAAACAAATTGTGCAATTAAGTTACTTTCTGGGAAGCAAAAATGTCAATCTAATCTTTAGAGGGTTCTAGGAGGGGATAGCCCCACTGTTATTTGAGATACTTGTTCGTTTTAAGTTTCGTTCATTCATTTATAATAGTTTCTGCTCGTTTTAAGTTTGACTTGATATTATCAATGTCAATAATTTTTGCTCCTTTTAGGTTTTGATATGACTCTATGCTTTCCTGTGAAAGCTATTTTCTTCTTTGGACAATGGCTGAGATTAATTCCTTTTTCTTATTAATTCATATAGTTATATGATGAGCAAAGGAATATATACGAAGTTCAACTAAAATGTTGAATTGCAATTTAAGTTTCAGACAGTTTTGATCATTCAGTCAAAATGATTGATCAACCCCATTTTTGTGTGAAAGTTGTGTAATGCTTTTTATTCTATAAATTTGGGATGAATGGAAAGAAGACTTTCACAAATAAAATTTTCATAATTTAAGCTCTTCTATGGTGGTAATAATTTATACTATACGAATTGTTTTGCAACAATTATTTGTTTTTTCTTTAAGTAGTATCTTTTAATATTTTTAAGTATTTTAAGTATTTTTAAGCAGTTTAGTTATTTCTTTCCGTGTACATTTACTATGTAGCCAATATGTTAGTTTATTTGTAACCAATGCTTGGTAATAATTGCTTGGTTCTTTTACATGACCTTTATTGTATTTAGTAAACCAGCTCTCTTTCATTTCGTTTTTGGGCGTCACATCGACATAGCCTCCTTCAAAAAAAAGTGTGCTTTTATTGTGGTTTCCTTGCTCCAGTCAAAACGCAATGTAAGTTTCATTCATGTCGATCAAAGATGGAGAGAATGTGGTCCCGTCGGTTGACACTAGAAATAAATGCAGCCAAATGTAGTGTCAACTTTTTTCCGCATCGGGGTCCACTAGGGCCTGGAACTTTTGGATGTAATTTTCAAGCCGATCTGTGACAGAAAATATTTTGGCGTGACATACTTTTTGGTTTTTTCGTCTGGGATGACCTGAAATATTTGAAGTCCAGCAACTCCGCTTAGTCTGGGCTGATTAGAAACGCCAGTCAATGAAAAAAAAAGGAAAAAAGGAAGTTTGTTGGTTCGTTGACGGACAAACCAAATTTTTCTTCGATTTTTTACTCTTGAACCAGGGACTTGGAGACTTCAAGCTGATCGAAGAAAAAAGCTGTTCAATCATTTTTCATCAATTTTTAACTCCAATTATTCACACTTTTTCAATGCTCGACTTTCATTATGCGTGTCAAAAAGCCCAACTTTAGCACTAGAACATCCACACAAAGTTATTCAAAAATTCATTTGGATTGCAGTAACTTCGTTTAATTAATTCTAGTTATCATGATACCTTAGCCTGGCCCCACGGCAATTCATATTTTTTGCCTTTATGACTGATGGTGTCATTCGAGGTCTTGCAATAGATATTGTACCAACATTTGAGATTTACCATCAGAGCAACCTTTTTTTAAACGGGAAGAAGTGAGAAAATGAAACAATTTACAGCCAATAAAAAATTGCACTGGCTGTTTTTTCCTGTGTCCTCTCTCATACTTGAACAGTTTGGTCTCAAAAGTTAATTAAAAGCTACTTATATTTTCTTCTTTTGCGGTAGTCAGCTGGTTTTACTGTAGCGTATAGTATAACAACAGTAGTCAATTTAAAAAATAGTTACTCAAAAGTAATTAGTCCAGTAAATTTTATTTGGGTGTCAAATCGACTTCACCATAATGATGGCTGTCATAGTGCATATTATTCCTTTTTTGTCAAGTATAAAATTAAAACTTTGAATCTTGAAAAAAACTGGAGTGGGAGCAATATCTCAATTTAACTGATCCCAAATACAAAACTTGTATAAAAAAAAAGTCAGAGGTGTGCTACCGATTATGAAACACGGACAATTTTGGGTAAGACTTAAGTATACTAATGCTAATGTCCGGATTTTATCGTTGACAATGAAGTATTTAAATTTTTGAATCCAGCGTGTTTCACCTGACACATACTAGTCTTGTTGTGTTACGCTGTCAAAACCAGTCTGCAAAATTTTCAAATTGTTCGTTTTTGTTCCCTAGTCCAGACTAATAGCTAAATTATCTCTCAAGCATTGTTATACTATGTTCTTAAATTTTTTAAGTGTTGGAAGTGAAAAAGCACTCTTTATTCATGCATCTAATAAATTCATTAGCATATTTGTCACATAGTTGAGCGTTGAGAGCCATGTCATTAATCTATTTACAAAACTAGTTATTTATATAGGGATACATGCTTTGACTCTTTTCATTTTTCCTATTCTTTAATTAATTTTTTTAAATAGGGGATTTTAATGTTTTTCTTAATTAACTTTTCTATATCTTTTCTCGTTTTGCCCAATATTACTTCTCTTGATTACAATCTCACCAACAAAACTTATATCTGATGGATTCTTTCCTATGTCCTCTTTTCTTTTCTTATTTTTTTTTTTTCAATCCATTAAGATTCCCTTGTGCTTGCCAAGTTGTAGTTTTTCAAAAGCATACTTTTTCGTTTCACACCAGAGACAAAATGATAAGTTTTGCCTAGTAAATATTAGATTAGTATACTTTCCAAAACATACTTTCTCTTTTTTTTTGTCGTAAAGACGTTCATTAAAAATTTACAACCGTTAAAGTGGCATAAGAATAGTTTACGCAGAGCAATAGATTACGTATTTCTAGGCAAGATATTCTTCATTTTCCACTTATAATCTTCAGCATTTTAGAACATTCAGCATTTTACAGGAATTCCCATTCGAAATTTTTGAACCATCTTAAATACCACCATGAAGGGTATGTTATGACACAACCAAGGTTATATTTCCAAATGACCCCCCCCCCCCCCATCCCAAGGTTCTATGAGCAACTAGCATAAAAATGCTATATAAATATAATAATGTTTCATAAATATTTAGAGCTCGTCTAGGTTGCCCTATGCAAGCAGCAAATCTTTATTGACTGGCCGAACATATTCAAAATCAAATAGTCCAGCCCGAAGCATGAGGGGTACATAATCTATAGATTACACTTGATTAAAGAGGATACAAATGCAGGATAGGTAAAACATCATTTTTCCCCTTTAGAATATTTACTTCCTTCATGATTAAAGCATATATTTTCGAATCTACAACGAGTACGGTATGCCTTCGAAAGCTGAAAGGGCCATAGGATAAATAGTTCAAGAAATGTTATTTACAATAAAAATAACAAAATGCTATTTAAAATATATACCATTTCAGAAAAGACAAAGAAAAATAAAAGAAACCTTATGACCAGGCACCTAATGAGCAGTATTACCTTCTTTTTGTTACATTCTAACTTTTGAACTTACTCAGAAAATGTGGCAAATCTTAGGAGGGGAATACGACTCGTGATCTAGTGGTGGTCTAATAGTGACCATGGAGCTCATATTCAAAGGAAAATCAACTCTAAAATTTATGACTCTGACTAGGAATCAAGAGCGTGATATTAAAATAAGATACATAGTCAAGGCATAGTGACTCACTGCCGAATCCGGGTACGCAGGAATCCCAGCCGAGGGGAGGACCAATTAGAAGACTTTCGTTCTAGTCCAAGGCGATCGAAAACATGAATAACTACATTTTTCAGCTTAGACTTTCCAACTTACCGGAAATTGTAGGGGGGGGGGAATGATTTCAGGCTAGTTTTAAAGGGACCCCCACTATGCGCTTGTGTGTAGGATATCGTAGTCTACTCTTTGACATGCTTATGGACTTTATACCAAATTTCTGAAAAAAAGACAGACAAAAAACTTTAATATTTTGTATGCTTTTTGCATTTATTCAGGAAAATAGCAGGAAGGAAAATGTAATATCCGTCCTTAAGGTATTTCTCCCACAATTGTGATAGAATCGGGGTAACATTTTTCGATTTATTTCAGTTTGAAAAAAAAACGGGGAAAAACTCTATCTTCGTAGAAAAAAAAATACTTATAGAAGTAAATATCTTTTTTAATCAAAGATTGTTGTACAAAAATCATAGTCATATAGAAAAAGACGAAAGCTAAAACACTCGTCTTTTAGCAGCCACGTATTATCGAAACTTAAGACACAAAAACGAACGAAACTAGGATGAAAAACTAGGGTATTGAACAAGTTGCAATTAAAAGCAATACAAAGTTTAGAGCTATTCACTTTTGAACGGCCTAACAAGGGCTTTTCGATTGTCAATTTCTTGTGAATCTCCTCAAGTTTCACTAGTTCTATCGATTTTGCAACATAGAAAGGGGGCTCTTTAAGTATGCAACAATGGACATTGCATTCGATATGCGGATAAAGAGTAGAAGCATACACATATGGAATGCAGTAAAGGATAATGGAAGAAATGACAATATGACAAGAGAAAAAATTATCCAATAGAAAAAAGATCTTTTTCATTTTTTACTCCAGAGAGTAGCTCACAGTACAAAAAAAGCAAATCAAATAAGAGAGGGACATATACCATTCCCATGTTAACTAAACTAAGTAATGAAGCTCAAATAAATGAACATGTTGTACATTATCACTATTGTTCTAAACATTTTCTATATTATATGTCGTTATACCTTTCCTTTGGTAGAGCAAGACCTTCTTCAACAAGTAGTCTGGCCAAATTGCGCAAAACAACTTTAGGCGGGGATAGAGGGCCATCATCTTCAAGATCTTCCCGGAACAAGTTTACAACCCATGTACTCTCCAGTGATTTCTGACATAAATGAAAGTAAAAAGGACGTTAAGTGTTGTTAACCAATGAGTGCAAACAAAAGAAGAGAGTAGAAGGGAGATAGGGAGGGAGAGAGAGAGGGGGGGAGGAGATGTTAATAAAAATCTGGACACTAGACAACTTAGCACAAATCAGTGATTGGATGTGGATTATTTTCTATATAAATATTAGTTGTGCAAAACTTTTAGAGCTATTCATCCCGATTCTGGTAGAGTCAGTGGGCCTCGGATTCCAAAAATCCCAACTGTACAAAGAATTTCTACTAATACTTTTTATTTTCTTTTTTTAACCGGATAATTGAATCTACTTCATGGAGACTAGACGAAATGAAATACTCAGGAAAGGGAGGATATAGAATAGGGGATGAAAAATCTAATCCAGGCCTAATAGATTTAGCCTGAATGATACCAGGGTTTAGTCAGAACCTTTCCTAAATGTATTTGGAAAACGTTGCCTTTTTAGATTCTTATCTTCAGAGGACTACAAGAGAAAGAAACATTTATTGAAACCTAATTTCATACTTATGGCTTTTGGTATATTAATTTGCCCATCAATGAACTCTTTAAAGTTAAACAAGTCTATATTTCGAAAAATCTTGTGTTATAAATTTTCGAAAATAGTACTATGACCTTCCCATCATACACGAACAAGAAGGTATGCAAAAATCAACACTTAATAAACGAAGTGGCCAAAGTCAATCCTAAAAGATTTTTCAGGTTATGTATCCAACTGCCATCATCAGTAAAAATTAAAAACAAGAAAAATTAAAATAAAAATTTTATCTTTTATTATTTAGAAATAAAATTTGCATACACGAAATTCATCTTCGGAAGGGAAGATTTTTTAGCCATTTTTTCAAGTATTAATTTAAAAAAGTTTTCCATAAAACGATTTTTTCAAAAAAGAGTAGAGGTCCATTAAGCCAAGACTGAGCAAAAGTAAAGTTAAAAAATCTTCCAAGCGTAAAACTACCAAAAAATCACTATCAATAAATAAACGAAATTCAAAATGAACAGACATTACAATAAATAGCCAAATCAAACTCAAAACGAGCAAATACGAGCTTACATGAGTAAGGCTAATAACCCCCATGCCTATCAAGACCAGAACAAAATTAGCTCTTTACTGAAATAAAAACTATAACAACAAACAAATGACCGGTGATTGTCAGTTTAATTGACATATACTGATATTTATTCCTTAAAATTTTGATAATTTTTTATTTATGAAAGTAAGCAAAGTGAAAACATTTCAAACACATTTTGTTTTCAGTAAAGCACAAATTGTGTTCCGGTGTTGTGAAGACATGGGGGTTACCAGCCCTACTCATATTAATTTTTGCTCGTTTTGAGTTTGATTCGGCTATTTATTGTAATTTCTTTTCGTTTTGAGTTTCATTTATTTATTGATACTGATTTGTGGTTGTTTTACGCTTGGAAGATTTTTTTACTTTATTTTTGCTGAGTCTTGGCTTGATGGAGCTCTACTTTTCTTTTGAAAAATTTGTTTTGTAGAAAAAGTTTATGAAATTAATTTCTGTTCGTTTTTTATTGCCATAGTCTTTTTCATGAAAAATAATATTTTATATCTTTTCAGTTTTTTTTCTAAAAGAATCCATAGTATGGGTTGCTATTTGTATGTTGGAGAAACTTTTTCAACAATTTCCAATCCTGACTGAAACAGTAGTTTTTAATTTAATTTTATAGCTTCCGAAGTTGACCTGAAAAATAAAATTTAATATCGCTCCCAAAAGCTTTTATCTATGCTCTTTGACAACCTGCATACACTTACTTTCTTTTGTTAATTGAAATTGTAAGACCAGAAGTAGTAATGGTAGTATCCTCAAAATTTTCAACTTATTACCCCCCAGTCGTTCTCGATATATTGATGAGGTGTCTTATTGGCAACCATAAACGCAATGCCTTTGATTTATTTTAAAGTAACATTTAGTTTTAAAGTATAATGGGCCAATGGCATAAATGTGGGGGTTGACATGCTTAATATACCTAAAGACATAGTTAATGGACCGTTCTACTATAATGAACAAAAAACTGTCTTACAATTTTGACTGGATGCGTTTGGAAAATGAAGGGGCTTGAGAGAAGGGCTGCTTGCCCACCAATCTCTTGTTGCTCTTAAAAATGGCACGACAACTTGCCATCTAAAAATTCCTATCAGATACATTTCTGGGAAATAAGAGGTGTGTGTGGGGGGGAGGTATACACCCTCCGATCACTCTTAATCTCAAAAGGGGCATTAGAACTTCTGATTACCAACCCAACGAGCCCCACTTCAAAGTTTATACGATCACCCTTTCTATACACACCATATATAAACCCAGGGCATAACTTACAACCCTTGCCCTGAGGGCTGTGGAAGGGGGCTGTCATCTTCGAAGACATAATTTTCCGGAACTTTCAATCACGTTGAACAAAACGGTTATCTTAAAATTTTGATTGGATGTGTTTTGGGGAAATGGTGGGCGTGGGAGCAGGGGTTAGTTGCCATCTAATCACTTTCGACTACTAAAAAGGGCACAAGCCCTTTCAATTTCCAATTGCATGAGCTCTTTTTGAAGTTTATACAACAACAAATGGTCATCTCAAAATTTCTATCAGATGCACTGCGGGTAAATATGAGGTGCGTGTGTGGGGGGGGAGGTGGGGAATCCACCCTCCGATCCCTCTCAACCTTAAAAAGGGCACTATAACTTCTGATTACCAATCCAATGATCCCCTTCCGAAGTTTATACGATAACCCTTTCTATATATACCTTATATGCCCCCTGGGCATAACTTACAATCATTGCCCTGAGGGCTGGGGGGGGGGTGTCTTCATATACAGAATTTCCGGGCCTTTCACTTAAGTCGAACAAAATGGCTATCTCAGTTTTTTTTTTTTTTTTTCATAAAAGAATCCATAGTATGGGTTGCAATTTGTATGTTGGAAAAACTTTTTTTCACAATTTTTAATCCTGACTCAAACAGTATTTTTTAATTTAATTTTATAGCTTCAGAAGTTGACTTGAAAATAAAACTTAATACCACTCCCAATAGATTTTATATATGCTCTTTGGCAACCTAGATGCACTTGCACTCTTTATTTATTTAAATACTAAGAGCAGAAGTAGTAATAGTAGTATTCCAAAAAGTTTCAACTTAGTACCCCGATCGTTCTCGATATATTGCTGAGGTGTCTTATTGGTAACCATAAACGCAATGCCTACTGATTTATTTTAAAGTAACATTTAGTTTTAAAGGATAATGGGCCAATTGCACAATTGTGAGGAATTGACATGCCTAAAAAACCCAAAAGACATAGTAGCTAGACCATTCTACTATAATGAATAAAATGGCTGTCACAAAATTTTGACTGGATGTGTTGGAAAATGAGGGGCTCCAATCTCTTGTTACTCTTAAAAAGGGCACCAGAATTTTTATTTTTGAATGGAATTAGCTCCTTTAAAAGTTTCAATGATATTTCTAGCTATTGTAGAGTGGTGCGGCCTATGATATTGCCTATATTCCCTTTTGAGAACCTGCAGGCATACAGGTTTTTCCTTTAATTGAAACTCCTAGACGCTCCCTAAAAGTTTCATCCTGTTCGGGAAAATCCGAGGTGTGCGTTTCCGTGGGGGGATGGTGTATCCACTCTCCAATCACTCTGAATCTTAAAAAAGGCACTAGAACTTCTGATTACCAATCCAATGAACCCCCTCCGAAGTTTAAACGATCCCCGTTTCAATATATACTTTATATACCCCTGGGGCTTAACTTACAATCCTTGCCCTGACGGCTGTGGGGGGAAGGGTTGTCACCTTAAAAAACAGAATTTCTGGGCCTTTCAATTACGTTGAACAAAATGGTTATCTTAAAATTTGGATTCGATATGTTTGGGGAGGGGGGGGCGTGGGAGGAGGTGTTAGTTGACCTCCCATCATTTTCGACTATTAAAAAGGGCACTAGACTTTTCAATTTCCAACAAAATGAGCTCCTTTCAAAATTTCTACAACAAATGGCCATTTCAAAATTCCTATCAGATTCATTTCAGGAAAATACAGGGTGTGGTGGGAGGAGGGTATACATCCTCCGATCACTCTGAATCTTAAAAAGGGTGCTAGAACTTCTGATTACCAATCCAAAAAGTTCAAGTTTATACGATCAGCCGTTCTGCATATACCTTATATGCCCCAAGGGCATAACTTACAACCCTTGCTCTGAGGGCTGTGGGAGGGGGTTGTCATCCTCAAAAACATAATTTCCGGAACTTTCAATTACGGAGCTATTTCAAAATTTTGATTTTAAGTGTTTGGGAAAGTGGTGAGCGTGAGAGGGGGTTAGTTGCCCTCCAATCACCTTCAATTATTAAAAATGGCACTACTCCTTTCGATTTCCAATCGAATGAACCTTTTTTTGAAGTTTCAAAGACAACTCCTTCGATACAAAGTGCCCTGGTCTAAAACCAAAAAATAAAGAAATAATACATGGTGCCCACATCACACTTTACTTATGCAGCGCTATTGCGCTGGCTATGAAAACGTCAGACAAAAGCTTAATTTAATAATCCGGAAAAAAATATATAACGATTTGTACCAGCCAAGATATGCTATGTCTTATCGTTACCAAAACAGTAATTTTTAAATTTATCAACAATTTTTCTAGCAATTAGGTCAACATTTTCTAGAACTCATAAAAAATTACCTCGATTTTCTCACATAAGAAATCTTTTCCACAGAACTCAGAGGAAAAAAATAAATTTGATGTTTCCGGCCATTTCCCTGTTATCCCTGGAGGTTTGATGCCAGCCAGTTTAGCACAGGAGACATCAGGTCGTTGCTTCAAATACGTTTTGTCCAAAATTGGCTTCAACTCTAAAGCAGGAACATCACTTGTGGATCCGATATCCAAATCATGCACCTACAATGTATGGATAAAAATATTCCATAGTTCAGCAGACCTGAGACAGCTCAACTCTTAGAGGTAGTACGAGTCATCAAAATTTGAGGTCACCCAATATAGTAACATTGGAACTACCAAGGTTCAAAACATCGAACTATTATTGTCTATACATCTAAACCGATATTGAGAGCTTGATTAAATATCTCAAAGGACCCTTAGCATTCTTCTCTTCTGACAGAAAAGCTCATTAAAGAAATCCAGTAATGAAGCACAAGAGAATATTAATTGTTTATTGGAAAATTGTTATGCTATGTGAGAGAAATACAAAATTAAGTTCGGCTCAGAGTCAAGGACTTTAAGAGATAGAAACGTTTAGAAATAAAATGTTCACTCCACTGTGGCAATTACTCGTTGCTACTGTTGCCATTACTACCGCTTAGGATTAAAGCTTATTACTGTAAATATCGATTTGAAATATTTACTAAAGATGTTGGTGGTGGGAGCAGGGGAGGGGGTATGTCTTGACAAAAGGTAGCGACGATGCTTCACCCCAAAATAAAGGTTTTGCTGTTTTCTTTGAGCTTGGCTTTTCCCCTTACCTAGCAACTGGTCAATCACCTTAAAGCATGAAAGGTTTATATAATTATTGATAGCTTTTATTCATAAAGTTAATGCGCAACATACTAAACTATGTTAATCCAATATAATTGTTTTCACAAAGGTCAAGGTACAACCTTTGGCTGCACTGAAAATTTCAACACATATAGTCTGCAATACTGGTTAGCACGTTACACTTAAAGGCGTCTGTCCGGAAGGATATGTGTTCAAGTTCTGGTATCACTGGTTATCTTGTTGAGAACGGGGGTCAGTGGAGACCCCGGATCGACAAAGCTGTAAATGGGTATCTGAGGAAATCTGGAGAAGTTCAATAGGAAGGGTGTGCGAAAGCACACGGTGACTACCCCTCAGCCCCAGTGCACCTCCTGGCTGGAGTGCTATGAAACGGAGATAGGCACCGCCGCTTTGGACAATAGAGTCAAGAACAGCATCCTCATTATACAATAACAGTCCACAATTCTTTTATATTAAATATTATTCGGACCCATGCCCTTTGCGTTTAGAAATACTACAGACTAAATAAACCTTTGAGATCAGTACCTACCTATTAGGAAACACTAATAAAATAAATACAATCCCCTAGTTTGTTTCTAGAAGAGAAATTAGCTTTCTAGGTTTCAAATCAAGCAAAAACCATTTTCCCCTTTACAATTTACCCAACCACGACTAAACAAAAACTCTGAGCAGTATGAATAATGAAAACCAAATTTAAAGAACAAAAAGAAATATAGGCCATATAGTTTTGAAACACAGGAACACTTTTTAATATACAACAACGCTACTGCTATACTCGGCTAAAAATTTCCCTTCGTCACTCATATCTCTGCTAACTCTTTCTCTTTCTCTCTCTGTCTCTCTCTAGGCCACTCTCCTATTTCCCAGAGCTCACTAGGCATCGGAAAACTTCCGATTTTTCATGAAAGAAAATTAAGCTACTCCAAAATTCAACCCGATGATCATGATTTGTCCCCTAGGTCCCCCTGAAAATCAATATCGCTCCTCCCCAAATTCTCCATCAAAATCAAAGTTCTTTTCGAAAATAAATCGAAGTTCTTTTCGAAAATAAATCAAAGTTCTTTTCGAAAACTGGTCAAAACTTTTCTTATTCTTAAACCTTATCCTTTCCCGATTCTTTAAACAATTCCATTGTCGAATGAACCAAAATATAAAATTTAAATTAGTTTTTAGAAAGTCTGTATCAGAAAGAAGCATCTAATTACAATCTTTTCGAAAACTGGCCAACTAATATTAATACTAATAAGTCTGGTGATCAAACCAGAGTATGATTTTAGCCTTCAAGATTAAGTACCGATACCCTCTGGCCCTGCAACTCCTCTTTCCATAGCTTTTTTCTCACAACTCCACTGTAGCGCTGTTGGTTACGTGGGATTTATGCTTGTGCCTGGAATTATGAAGGGACGCTTGCCCCGCAGTTTCTTTGAGATATTAGTTTGATCAGTTAAGGGACGAAGCGAGCGTAGGCTTAAAGATTAGCGATACAATTATCAATCAATCACTTTATTCAACTCATGAATTCACAACAAAAAGAAAAATCAATTCAAAATAGTCTTCCCCGTAAGGCTCTATGGCCAGACATGAAACAAATACAAAAAAAAAGCCACTAGATATCTTGTGTATAAGTGAAAAATCCCTTACAATAAAATTTTTTAACCCGGCCCAGAATCGTCCATCCCATTAATAATAAAAAAAAGTAATAAGATAAATAAAAATTATTAATCATAAGTCATCCGGATATTAAAAAAATGTCTTAAAATTCATTTGAAAGTACCAAACGAGTGACATTCTTGCGCTGACTCATTTAGGGTATTCCAAACGATACTTCCTTGAATTACGAAGATGATGCGTAGGCCAATCAATGACACAGATGGGGCAGTTAGTAGAGCTGCGCGAATATTTCCATGACGTTGAAGAAAAGTGAAAGACGCACACGAAAGAGTGTAAAGTGATTGTAAATCAAGTAATAAGCTAGTTGGGTTAGTTTTAGAACAATTTGTGTCTGCATAAGGCTCCTTGCTGTATCATATGACTTTGACAGAGATTTCAAAAAAGAACAAAAAGTTGACATCCATATAGTAGGACAGCAAGAGAAGTAGGACTGAACTAAGCAATGAAACATAAATTTTAAAACTGATCCAGGATAAACATGTTTTAGTTTCCTGAAAATTCCAAGACTCCTTGAGGTCTTCATTTTAATTAGTCCAATATGATAATTCAATGAAAGGTTTTCATCGACAAGAATAACCAGAAATCGAACATACCAATCCTTACGTCTACTAAGAGAATACCTTGACAGATGGATATCTGATAAATGAGGGCAAGCCAGAGAAACACGAGAAGAAATTTAGAAAACTTGACATGGGGAAAGACAATTAGCATCGAACCAGCGGATGACTCTCAAAAAGGTCCAGTAGTTTGGGAAGCACTGTAGACTTCGTTCCTACTACAGTGGTAACAGTAAGTTCATCAGCCAACGCGACGAGGGCGTCTTTATCCTGTTAAGGCAGTTAATCTATTTGAACACTGAAATTAAGGATGACATAGCCGACAAGAGACTCTACGTTTCTATTTCTTAACCGCCACTATAAGGTAATTAACATAAATCAAAAATGAAAGCTTTGAGCCTTGAAGCCTTGAGGAACACCCAACTCAAAACTTCACACAAAGAACGGAAAAGAGAATCCATAGATAGTTCAACCTAACAAATAAGAATCCAACTAAGCATGACCCTGTCCTCTTACACCATAGTGTGATAACTTAAAAAGCACATTTCCGTGCGTTAAAGAACCAAAAACTTTGCAGACATCCAGAAAAATAGCAGCAGGAATCAAACCAGTCGAGCATGGTGTGGAAAGAATTTAAAAGTTGCATATTCATTCCCCGTAGAAAGCTTAGCTCGGAAGCCAAACTAAAAATCATGGGAAAAAAACTCGAAAAAAGCAAGTAGACAGGAAAGCATGACCATTTAAAATTTTTGGCTAAAAACAGAGAGCAAAGATATAGGTCGATAATTGACTAAATCATCCCGAGGCCCACTTTTATATAAAAAATTACTTTAGCTCTCTAAAGAGAACTAGGAAAAATTCTGCTTTCAAAAAACAGACTTATACGCTTCGTCAATGGAGAAATAATTGAAGGATGAATGAACTTAACTACCTTAGTCGGAATACAATCAGGGCCCGACGTCGGAGAACATTTCAAGCTATTGAAGATCCTGACTATTTCAAAATCGGAAGCAGGATACAACACCATCGACTTGGGACAATGAAGTCCATGATAAGATTTGCAACCTCGTTGTGATACCGAAGATCTGAGACTTTTCGAAGACTTGCTTCTGAATTTAAACATGAGAAGCACTTACGTCACTGTCATTATTTGCACCGCGGTCAATGTTCTTCCGGATTGCAAATTGATACCCATAAAGATTCGTTAAAAATAAGAAAATACCAAATGTCCTAGTTGAATTACCCATAGTAACTGAAAAATTTGTATACACAACAGGCACTGATTTATATAAATATGCTCCAAATAATACTGGAGGAACACAATGAAAAACAGCCTGAAAATGTCTATCCACGACAAAAAAGAAATGTGACACATAAGTGTAATTCTCTTTAAGGACTTGTTTCTCAAAAAAAAAAAAAAAAAATCACAACCCTTCAAAGTACCTGCTAAAATAGAAATTATTTTTAAGAAGAATTGAAAATCCATAAAAGAGCAATTCTTGTTTTCATAACTGATTTATAAAAAGTGTGATTCTCTTTAAGGACTTGTTTCTCCTAAAAAAAATCGAAATCCTTCGAAGTATCTCCTAAAATAGAAATTATTTTTTAGAAAGATTGAGATCCACGAGAGAGCAATTCTTGTTTTCATAACTGATTTATGGAAAGTGCGATTCTCCTTAAGGACTTGTTTCTACAATCCTTCGAAGGATCTGCTAAAGTAAAAATTACTTTTAACAAGCATTGAGATCACGAGAGAGCAATTCTTCTTTTCATAACTGATTTATTTTTGAGAATCTTTATGTTCCATTCTTAGACTTAAGTTTTCCTCCTTTTTCAATTGGCTGCCTATTTTTATTATTATTTTTATTACATCGTATTTATATCTATAGATTGAGACGTTATTTACAAGTTTTGGACTTTCCTTTTTTTAGGACATTTAAATTGCTTCGAATACTTAATGAAGGATTTGTCTATTTGATTTTTTAAGCCTAAACACAAGATTTGTTTCCATAGGGCTGGAGATAACCATTTTCGATGTAACTTGTATCCCATCAAATGTCACGGCCCCTCATGCTCGACAATTGGTATAAAAATAATAGTTCTAAATTGAAAAGTAAAGTGAAAAGAAAAAAAATGAAGGTACAACCTGACGCCTTCTTCCATTTCCGTATCTCATTATAGTTTTTTTTTTTTTTTTTTTTTTTTTTTTTTTTTTTTTTTTTTTTTTTTTTTTTTTTTTTTTTTTTTTTTAATCTCCATTACCTATATCACAATATGCAATAGGATTTTCGCTGAAATAAAAGTGTATATCTGCGCAGTATTTGGTAAATGTATAAAAATTCATTCCAAGATCAACAAGGAGGGTTGGAAAAAATATATCAGGAGTATACAACCTTTCAAGGAGTAAAAAAAAGAGTATTGTCTTGGACAAATAATTATCACATACCTCTGCATATGCTAATCCCCTTTTGCAGTATATGGTCTTCAAAGATGCTCGTCGCCAAACCTCTGAGACTTTATCATAATAGGCAACCTTATCAACCTTTTCTAAAGATTTTACATCCTTGATCTTCGGTAAATCCGCCATATAAGCTGAAAACTTCTTGTGAGGAAAGTCATGACTAAGGGATTTTAAAAAGATATGATCCAAATCCTCGACGTGAGCGATTCGAACCTAAAATGAAAGATAGCATTAAAAAAACTAAAATGAAAAATCATACAATAAAATTAGCATAATGGCAACGAAATCAAACATCTTACAACTATTCAAACACGATTTATACTTTACACTTAACGATATTTGGACAATTCAGCTAATATTACTTGAATCAATAAATACAGCAACTAATTATTAAAAAAAATCTGCAACATTAGATTGAGACACTTGTCTCTTAAAACAGAGAACTGTAAATTCGGTTCAAAATTATGGTGGAATACCGATTTGTTTGAAAATTGAAATATTTTCTCATAAGATACTTAAAGCTGATATATGTCTTCTGACTATCAGATAAATATCTATTTACGGGGCAACAGGCTATAGTTGTGGACAAGAAACGGAAAAGATTTTTGCATAAACAGTGAAGACACAGAGAAAGAAGAGGATCTTCTTAATCTGTGGATTATTTTGAAAGGGATGTCATGATCATGTTGTATTAGGCATAACACCAGACTCAAGAGCACCTTTCTTAAGCTTCAATTTTTCTTTCTAAACACTGGCAAATAGCATAGATACGCACACTAAGGCGGTTCAACTTGAATGGAGCTGACTAAGCCTCTCGATGGATACAAGCACTCTGCGTGTGGTGACTGATCGCCCCAATCTCTTTCCAGTTACTCAACTTTAATCAGCTGAACTAAAGAATCGCCTTCAAGCTCTTGATATTTGATATGTTCCTATTTGAACAGCTTTTTTTGGAACATTTGGTCCAATCAGGAACTGTTCAATCTCAGATTCGTTCGACCAAAAAGGTTTCACTGCATAAGGCCGCCCGAGGGCAACGAAACTGCGTACGCTCCACCTTCACTTCAATCTATGCACATCATCACTCTTTACCACTTTCTGCAAACTTTCATTTGTCTTTAGATTCTTTCTCAAATCTGCTTCTTATGCCATTCAGAGATGACGTGCTGTCCGCCTGGGTCCAGATGGATGGCAAAAAAGTTCTCAATTTCTGGCTATCTATCATCCTTATCTGTAAAACCTGACCGAGTGATTTTAAAATTTCTTTCATTTTAGTCATAGAAAGTGGAATCGAACCGTATACATCATGCAGCTTAGTGTTTGATAGACAGCCATTCATGTGGGTACTGGTACTCGGTACGGGTACTCCTTAGGCAACTCCTCTGGAAAATACACAGCATATCTAAATTAAGCTTTGGAAGCGCCCCTGTTTCAGGGCAATATTTTACCTTTGTCATGACCATGGCTAACTTTGTTGCGAAGAAGTATTGCTTTTGGTAGTACGCACTTACCAAAATACACACACACACACACAAAGGAATACAATACAAATAAAAGGGCATTAAGAATAATATACATCCAAGTGAAGCTCCCCACTACAATCTCATGAATTCAATAATTTCACAAAATTAATGTGTTTTTTGATTAGTTCAACATACCCCTAAAAATTTCCTGTGAGCTTCAACTTAATCCCTTTAGCCGTTCATTGCTTATATCCTCTTTTGACAACCAGCATAAACATAGTGTGTTTTGAATTTGTTCAACATCCCCCTTAACATTTCCTGAAAGTCAGACTTTAATACCTAAGGCTCTTTTTGGAGACTCGGGACCAGGCCCCTTTTCTCAATAGCGAACCCTGTATGTAAACAATGGCCTACTTGCATGAATTACTTCCCCAACTGCGGTGCTTTTTGGAGTAATATCATCCCCAGAAGAAAAGCTATTTGACCTTTGGATCTTTGTTGGTTGAGAAAATGGTGACAGCAATGAAATCTTTGAATAAATGGTTTGTGTGTAACTACCTAGCTCTGAACTTTTCTAAAACTCAATTCATGATTTTCGGGTGGTCACAGCGGGCGATAAATAAAATTACCATAGATGAGTTAATTGTAAATCAAAGTAGGATAAAAAGAGTACATTCATTTCGTTACCTTGAGATTATTCTCGATGAACTTTTATCTTTCCGTAAGCATTCTGATTATTTGAGACTGAAACTTGCCCATTCCCTAGGTTGTCTTCATAGATTGAAACAGGTGTTTCCTTTTTCCATCCTTAAAATTTTATACCATTCTCTAATTGAACCATATCTTAATTATTGCCCCATAGTTTATCTCAACACATTTATGGTCCATCTGCAACCTCTTCAGATAATTCAAAATAAGGCAATTAGAATTCTCGGTACTTTTGTTCATCGCCCTTCGAGACTTAAAAATCTGTCAGAAAGCCAAACTTTATATATTTTTTTCAAAATACTTAATCTCAAACAATTGAAGGACGTGCATACAGCAATGTGGTATTATGATATCCAATCCTCAAAAAATTATTTCCATGATTTGGGTATAATTGGAACTCCCACTTCTCCTGCCCACTGCATCCACTCCAAGAAGTATAGCCTTCCGCCAATCAAATCAGAAAGAGCTAGATTCTCAATCAGATACCAGATTCCTCATATTGTAAATAAACTTAACTTAGTAGAAATGTCCCGAAGTTTTACAAGTCGATTTTCTTTGAAAAAACATATTTCAAAAATAGTTCTTTGCCTGGATTGATTAATAATAGATTTTAATATGTATTTTGCTGTGATGTTCTCACGCTGGGGTGGCCTCCCCTATTATCTCCTACCTTGTATGTTTTTTGTCTTTGCTCTTTGCTCTTTGCTCTGCTCTTTGTTGGGGCATAAAATTGTTTTTGTATATTTTTAATTTGAATTAACAAATATTGATCGATTGATTGATTTGGACAATTAGGAACAGAATATGGCAATTCCTAAATTTTACGGATGTTTTTAGAGGAAGAGCAGCTAAAAAGGGCATAGGAAGAAGGCTGTTTGCCCCTCGATCACTTTTTGATTGATAAAACAGAGAATAAAACTTGTAATTTTAAATCAAATGAGCCCCCTTCAAAGTATGAAGAGGCTCAGGAAAAAAAATCAACAGACTGAAGACCTGGCAACACTAGAGCGGTGCCTCTGATTTTACGAGAACATAGCTTTGGCCATTTAATCGTTCATCTATTCGTTTTCAAATCCGTTCATTCTCCAAGGCTTATCTCCCTATTCTTCCAAGCAAGCAAGCAAAAAAAAAAAAAACACCCTGTGCCTTTGGGCGCCGGTTCTTAAAAGAATCTCAAAGTTTTTAGAATTCTAAAATGTTTTTCATATATCCAAACCATTTTACATTTTTAAATTTTGCCGCCTTCCCTGTATAAACAAGTTTCAGAACCTTCTGTACCTATGAATGGATTTTCAAATGATTGGACTAGTATGTCCCTTGATAATACAGGTCCAGTAAGCATATTACTGGATTTTCAAATATATTTAATAATGGTAATTAAAAAAAAGTCTGCACCTTTGGGACCAGGTCCCCCTTCCCTGTATAAACAAGTCTCAGAGAGTTCCAGACCTGATGGATTTTTAATGATTGGACAAATACATTCCACGATAATACTGTTCCAGTAAGCAAATGATTGGATTTTCAGATATATTTAAACTTTACAGGAAGCCCGAAAGTAAGAGAAATGAATTGAAGACAATGGAACCTCGCGCTTGAAAATCAAGTTTTATTTCTAAGTTCCTTTCTTGAAGGGGAGGAATTCAAATTTATCAAATCGAACGGGTGAAAGGATAGGTTTCTTTGAGCATACCAAATTAAATTCTAACTACCATTACTAACAACTCACAGCAAAGAGTGCTTACTCTTCCATTCCAATATATATTCAAGAATTCTCTCTTTACACCCTCTCAAGGGCAATTAAGTACGCAAAATTGTAAAACATACAAGCGTTATACACACCAAGGGAAGGCAAAAGGGGAGGGGGTATTTGGATCCAGCCTCCCCCAACTGAAATCCTTTGTCGCAGAAGTATCATGGGTACAGTGGGAATCCCCCCCCAATCGTTCAATAAAGCGTCTAGGGAATACAGAGACATCTTGGCTTAAAAATTCAACTTAGTCGCATCTACAGAGTCATATTTAATATGAGGTAATTGGATATTAGCCAAGACTGGTGCAAAAGACGTTTCAGATGCTTTAGCTTTAAAACAAAGAAAAACATGATTAATTTATGCTTGGAACAAATCACATTGTTGAATACGAAAAAAAGCAAATCATTAGCAGATCCAAGATGAACACACCATTGCAGCAAAAAAAGTAAGTAAATCTACGAAGAAAAATAAAAACTCCGAAGAAAACCTTTGGCCCTTTAGAGAGTCCATAGTCCATTGTTTATGGTCTTCCTAGCTATGATGAAAACGAACTTTAATTTCACGATACACGATTAACTTTTGAGTGCGGTTTTTGTTATTAGTTTTAAAGCCTCGAATGTAGGAACAGCAAATGACCGATAGTCAACTGCAGCATCGGAAAAACGTCTAATACCAACTTGATTAGATACTTTGGCAACCAAAAGCTTTCCAATGGTTGTCTATAACGCTCAAAAAAGACAAATACTCTTGAAATGGATATCAGGCATGATATCAAAATTAAGACACCGAGGTAGAGTCAGGATTAGAATCAGAGTATTGCATCGCCCTATATATATATATATATATATATATATATATATATATATATATATATATATATATATATATATATATATATATATATATATATATATATATATATATATATATATATATATATATATATATATATATATATATATATATATATATATATATATATATATATATATATATATATATATATATATATATATATATATATATATATATATATATATATATATATATATATATATATATATATATATATATATATATATATATATATATATATATATATATATATATATATATATATATATATATATATATATATATATATATATAATATATATATATATATATATATATATATATATATATATATATATATATATATATATATATATATATATATATATTATGAGAACAATATTAAGTTAGATGGGAACCTTAGTACGGTCGTAGTGCTTTATCAAAGTTGGATCACGGTCTTCTTGCAGTTTTAATGACTTAGGTAGGGGCTTTCCGTTCGCCTTATCAGGTCTCTTGTGATTGGCAATCCTCGAACTAAAAATAAAAAGGTATTGAAATACTCAACAATTAATAGTCAATGAAAATCTAAAAACTTTTATCAATAGTGTTTACTATTATCTCTTTATATAATCGAAAGAAATTCTTTATTCTTTTTCTGTAATAAAGAAGTATCCATTCTAATCATGCTCAATCATTCTAATGAAAACCTTGACGAAAACATCGCAATATAAGCACTGATTCAATCCCAAGGTTGTGAAGGATTTAAAAAATACCATCAATAACAAGAGTTTGAGCTGCAACTACTAGGGTTTGAGAGTACACGGTGCTTGTTTTGATTTAAATATCTGGTGGAAAAAGAAACAAGGAGGTATCTTGTGGTGGCACAGTGGGTTTGACCTTAGCTTGATAATACAGGACCCAGAGATCGAATCATACTGCAGCAATCCACTGCAGGGCCGACGCAGGAGCCTTAGTAGTCAAGAAGCATCGTTAATCTGATTACTTACTTAGAAACAAGGAGGTTGTTTTGATGTTCGCATAGACGTTCATAATTAAAAATCTACTCAGATAAAAATGGTAAGAATAATTTACCTAGCCAAAGAAGTAACACTGGTATGGGAACTAGTTAGATTGACTATAAACGGTTGACGAAATATTTTTTTTTCTTATTCTTTGCACTAATGATCGTTTTTAAAGAATACACTTTCAAACAAACAAACTTGATAAATATGACTTTATGAAAGGTACAGCTCTGTTCATGGTTTGTTAAATTCTAGAACACTTAGATCATTTAGTCATAATGTGTTATCCTTCCTAAATTTTTTGGATGGTTATGTGGTTTTTCTAATTTGCATCCTTCACCTTGCAGTATAACACGAGTGATCGTCCTTTTAAATTTTGTACCGAATTCAAATGACAGGAACTTCATGGTAGTCCGACACTCAACTTCTGTAGTACAAAAGAAGGCAAATTACAAGATTTTAGGCTAAACTCTTTGGGCCGAAAATATTATGTTGTACTTTGGAGATCAAATAGTCCAAGGTCAATATGCGTAGGAGCCCTTTGGATAAGTGCGTGCTCTGTAAAATCGGAGGCGATCAGACAACAAAGTGATTTTCATGCACTTAAGTCCTTTTGGAAAAAGTACTTGTGCTTTGAGCTCCCTTTGACCTACCATACATTTACTTTTTTTGAGCCGATGAGACAAAAACAAGTTGTTGTCCACTTACCTAAACCTTTTTTAAAAAAATTATTGTGTGTTAAAGTCCCATTGGCACAGGTTATAAATCTCCAGCTGATCAGATATCAAAGAGTAATTTATGCACTTACAGCGTTTTGGTTAAAGTTATTTGCTTTGGTTTAACACGTACTCAGTATTTACTCTGTACATTTCAAGTCAACCGGAAAAAATTTCCATCCTCAAAAGCATTTTCAATTCCAGAATGTCTTTGGTCAGAGTCAAGAAGCTTAGGGTGAATTTCAACGATCATCGAAAATATTCCTTTGGAATATTGGAAGTTGGAAAATTCCTTTTAGTCTGCACTAACTAATATACATATATATATATATATATATATATATATATATATATATATATATATATATATATATATATATATATATATATAATTTGCAAGTCTTGTAAGTCATTTCGTTTAGACAGGTCAAAATATTCCAAGTCCAATGACTCCATTTAGTCTGTGCTGACAGAAAGGTTCCGAATCCAGCAGCTCCTTTTGGAATCAACCATAAAAACACTTCATATTCGGTACCTTTTTTGTGGCTTTAGCTGATCAAAAATGTTCTAGTCCGATATTTCTTTTATTTCTGGGCTGATGGAAAATATTTCAAGTCTGGCAAATCCCTTTGGTCTGGGCTGGTCGGAAATATTCAAGTCCTGTAACTCTTTCGATCTCTACTGATAAAAAATTATTGAAATTCGGTAACTCCATTTGGTGTGGGCTGATCGAAAATATTTAAGTACGGCGACTCCTTTGTGTTTAGCTGATGAAAAGCACTGTAGATTCATCTACTTCGTTTTGGTCTGATCAAAACGTTTAAATCCGGAAACTTCTTTTGCCCGGTTGATTAAATTTACTCCGAGCTGGTTAACTACATTTGTTCTGAGCTAATCGATATATTCCATATCCGATGACTCCTTTGGTCTGAGGTGATTGAAAATATTCCAACTCCGACATTCCTTTTTGTTCTAGGCTGACTAACTTATTCCGAGTCTGGGAAGTATTTTGTTCTGGACTGATCGAAAAGTCCAGTAAATTTCTTTGGAATGAGCTGTTGGTTTCCCGTCCTGTAAGTTTCAAGCCGCTCAAACGTCAAAAATTTATTCGTGCCTTTACGCCCGTTCGGCCAGATTACACACTTTCTTTTTAATATTTTAGCCCTTCTATATACACTGTGTTGACTTTGGAGACATTTTTCTAGACGCTGGACAATCTTACCTAATTCAAGTACATATATATATATATATATATATATATATATAAATATATATATATATATATATATATATATATATATATATATATATATATATATATATATATATATATAAATATATATATATATATATATATATATATATATATATATATATATATATATATATATATATATATATATATATATATATATATATATATATAAATATATATATATATATATATATATATATATATATATATATATATAAATATATATATATATATATATATATATATATATATATATATATATAATATAAATATATATATATATATATATATATATATATATATATATAAATATATATATATATATATATATATATATATATATATATATATATATATATATATATATATATATATATATATATGTACATATGTTACGGTACCTATATATTATCGTACAGATGTTGTGGTATCTATATATGTACAGATTCTTTTATTTCTTTGATTCCTCTCTTACTATTAACATTATTTGACTTTTTTATGTTATTGCTCACTTTTGCTTTCTATAGATAAACACTTTTTTCGGAGACGATCACCTTCTAATATGGCTTTGGCCATATTAGACTGGCAATCACAAATTTTTAAATTGAACTTAAAAGGTTTCTAAATTTCTTAAGGTACAATGCTTTAATTTCTATTAATATTAGCCAGATATTAAGATTCCTCGTAGATACTGAGGGTGTTGGAGAGTTAGAATCATCAATTTTGCAATGCCTAAAAGAAATTATGCATGTTTCTCATTCCACAATTTTAAAAGGAGAACTAATAAGGTGTTAAAAAATTTTCAAGAAAATATTTTTCCTACTCGAGCTTTTAGATTTGACTTTGTTTTGTTTATTTTGTATTTTTCCTGCTCGAGTTGAACCAAATGAGGTAAATATGCGCCCACAACTATTTTGACAGTATTTGTTTGTAATTTTCTTTAGGAATGTATAATATTTGGGTCTTAAATTACAATAAAGCCAAGGGCAATTCAAGGGGTATTGACACATTACCTTGGCCCGGTAGAAGTCGCTAAGCCTTCTTCAACAAGGTGACCTGTTACTGATATATCGTAGTCAGAGCTTTCTTCGAGGAGAGTAATATGATAGATGAAGGTTGTCTCATAAAGCTCATTACGGATACTGCCAACCTAAAAAACAAATGAAGAAACACGTAAATAATAGTGCACATTTAAATAGTTGGGCTGGAAGTTTGAAAAAAGTCACATAATGTGCGGCATTAAAAACAGATCATCCGCGTATTAATTTTTACTCAGTTTTTATTTCATAAGTGTCCTTCTTTACAGAAACAAATTAATACAAGCTTTCTTCAAATGTAAGTAGAGAGCGACGTTTATCGTGTACCTGAGGGTGGGACTACTACCTACTTTTTACGCTGAAGTTTTACAAGTACTTTACACTATGGTGTATAGTGCATTTGGTAGTTAAAATGGTGAATTATTTAATAATTTCTTTTCAAAACCAATTTGAACTGAAAATGTATCGTTTAAACCAAAAAAAAAAAAAAAAAAAAAAAAAAAAAAAAAAAAAAAAAAAAAAAAAAAAAAAAAAAAAAACAAAAAAAAAAAAAAAAAAAAAAAAACGTCCCATGCAAAAGGCATTCTGAAACAAAACGATTATGAATTTAATAAGGTTAAAGAATTAACTTTGAAACCATAGGGGAGAAGTCAAATTTTAGCATAAACAGCAAGAGGTTACGGGAAGGGGTATCCTCCCTCATATATACATGCTGAGTTAGATTTTGGGACTTTCAATAAGAAGGATCCCATTTTAGGGACGCATCCATTTTTTTCAAAAACTACACAAATTTTCTTATTCTAGTTAGAAGGGATGCATTAACTGTTATTCAGATACTTTTTTTGGAGTTTCAGCAACTATTTGCGCGGGTGCCTCTTTACTTGCGTATGCTACTTTAAGCTGTTTGAAAATCTTTATTACTATTAACCTACATGTGTCATAGCAAGACAATACTGCTCTGTAACACAGCATCATACATTCAACATTCAATAAAGAGCAACTCATACCAATAGTAACTAAAGAAGAAACGCTTTATAAGTGATAATATTGATGAAAAGTACATCGCCATATTCGGGCTACTCATAAACTCCAAACAGAAGTTTCAAGGCCCTAGCTAGGAAAATTGGAAATTTCATACTTTTATGTTAAATAATTTATGTCATACTTTTATGTGAAATTCAATTTTAATTAATTTTTTTTCCACAGGGGTTGTTGCATGGAGTCAACGGTCGCAGAATTTCGGGAAAGTATATCATTCAAGCTAATATCAAGAGTTCTAGAACCCTTCTTAAGAGCAAGAAGCGAATAGAGCGCAACTAAGCCACCTCATACGCCCTTTTTGTCACCTGTGCTGCCCGGGGCAAAGACCCAAAGGTATTAAGAATTGCAAATTTCACTAGAGAAGGGTTCTTAAATAGATCTTCGTAGAAAAATGAGCTTTTTATGGGTTGTTCGACTGAAGATCTATTAGGGATATTTTCATAAAAAGTGTTTTAGGCTTTTCAAAAGACATATTGGGGAAGCGATACGACAGACACAAATGACTGTATTAGGAGATGAGAATGATAAAACCTTGTTGGAATTTGCACCACACGGAAATGTTATCTAGAGCATGCTATGATTCCACAGACCTTCCCTTCTTTATACAAATAAACAAATGTACACAAATGCCATGTTCTTGGTTTAAGGGCTAACAGATAAGCTTCATAAGAAGCGTAGTCACATTATAAACATTTTGGATTAAAATTTTGAACAAAGAATTGAAATAAAAAGTTTTTAACGAATGAAAGTAAAGAGTGTCAGAGAGCAAAAAAAAACTATAAAAACCAACAGAAGTATTCCGGCATATGAAGAGGACTTTAGCATCCTAAATCCTCCACAGTAGGCAAAAGACAAACTCATATAGATTAGTCTAGTGGTTGTACTACACTAAGAGCTACAACCAGGTTCAAATCAAGAACCAGAGACGAAGATAATAATACTAATATTATAATATCTATTTATAACCCACTTACATCACAAGATAAATAGTGGAGTAAACACTAAAAAAAATGTGGTTCAAAAACGAAAATCAACAATAACATTACATAAAAAATAATAAAAAAATTAATTACCAATAACAATCAAATAACAATAACATTAAATCAATAAAATTAATAAAACAAACGAATTAAACCATGGTGAGGCGACAAACACCGATATGCTGGTTCCGAAAGCTTTTCGGAATAATAAAAGTAGAGATGAAGAACTTCCGGATTTGGCGTGACCAAATAGACATAATAATATTAGCTCACACCCATTTCATGGTTCACGAAATTCAAACGCCAGGATTTCCCTCTCACTTCACTCCGATTATAAACCTTACATTGTCTACGGATATTCCCAAACAATAAGAATATAATAAAACCTGACATTGTTTTTTTGATATGTAGAAGCCAATTTTACTAACTAAAATTGGTTTGCCTTTACTTTACTTAGTCATTTAGACATTAAATGAGCAACCTTAAAATTACAAAGTGAAAAAAATGTTTCATTTTGATTCTGATAGTTCTTAAAGCAATAATTCTGTTCATTGACAAGTTTCAATGTCACTCTTTTTGTCCAGAAGAGAAATTTCGTTTTATGAATGCCATTTTAGGAAAGGGAAAAATAGCTTCGACCCGACTTTGAGGCTTATATTAACAAAAGTGACAGAATGTCTGAATTATCAGACCCCCTTAGCACTAAGGATTATAGTCAAAGAGCCGGCGTTTCGTTTAGCAGAGTGAAAAGATTTGGTTAAGGTTTTACTCTTATGTGATAGACAAGACAAGAATGTCAAAAGGGTTAGCGCTATTTATAAAGAAATGTTCCTCCATTTAAGTCTAAAACAAGGATTTGGTTTTGTTTCGAATCTGAATTTCTGCAGTGTTTTGTTTGTATTACCGTTTATATGAATACTTCTAATAGATTTCTTACGCAGCAAACCAGCAATGGTCACGGGAAACAATATTTCATCGCTAAGCGTACACTATGGTTACTAAGAGAGCAACAACTACCCACTTGTTGAAGAAATACTTTTAGCCAAATGGAAGATCATATTCAAATGAAAACCTACAGTTGAGTCTGGAACCGCACCTAGTTGCTTAGAACAAGTTGAACTTGATCGTACAAAAAACTAATTACCTCATTTTTAGAAAACTTCTATTCCAACATGTAAAGTAAATACATCTAAACGAGCCACTATTATTAAAGCATTATTGGAAAACAGTTAAAATTTAGCAGAAACCACAAGGAGGCCAGGCGATCGTCAGCCACACCACAACTCTTCGTTTACCTCGAATGTGTTATTAAACACGAGCCACCAAGCTACCACCAAGGAGGTTCTATAGAACAGAAATATGCAGCTTAGCTGGAACCCAATTTTAGGTACCTGTGACCTGTCTGCCGGGTCAGGAATAGGTCAGGACATCAAATTGTGTAAACTATGAGTTTGGCAAGATTCAAAGAATTAAAGGTGCCAAGTATTGTGCTGTTCTTGAATGGAGGAACAAATCCATATAATATACGAGGATTATATTTCCCCAGTTAATACTATATTTCATTACGATAGACTTTTAAAACAAACAAAATCAGTTTTCTATGTTATTTCTTCTTCCTTTTTGTTGTCATAATAGAACTTAAGGATATCCAAGGAGTTGTCATCCATTCCAAAATTATATAGCTTCCAACCTCCCTCAACCCAAAAAATCATGCTTTTCATAAATATAACTGTATATTCCTATATATACTCATAAATATCCCATGATTCTGGTGTATTTCGTTTTTTTTGTAATGTTTTTGCGAACCTTGCAAAAGGAATTCCCTTTTGAGTACATATTCACAATGAGATTTTACTTATACCAAGAAGTTGCTAGCACTAATTTCAGCCTATCAGAATATATTTGTAGAATTTTTCGATTGGCTGAAAATTCCGATTGGCTCAAATTACCCCTAGCTAGATCTTAGTATTAAATTACATAAAAAAAACTAGTTTTTTTAACTGAAAGTAAGGAGCGGCATTAAAACTTAAAACGAACAGAAATTACCCCGTATATGAAATGGGTTGTCCCCTCCGCAATCCCTCCCTCTTTACGCTAAAGCTTTTAATTGTTTTAAAAAGCAGAATTGTGGCAAAGCGTCAAACTTTAGCGTAAAGAGCGAGGGATTGCGGAGGGGACAACCCATTTCATATACGGAGTAATTTATGTTCGTTTTAAGTTTTAATGTCGCTCCTTACTTTCAGTTAAAAAAACTAGTTTTTTTTATGTAATTTCTGAACGTTTTTGAATTAATGCATGTTTGATTTTGTCTCTCCACAAATAAATTCTTAAAATGAAATTTGCATATTAATTCCTTTTTTGGCTAAATGGCTTTCTCTTAGCCATTTTATGTAATTTTTCGGTTAAATAAAAAGGCAACTATAGATTTTAATTTTTAACGAATTTTTTTATTAGTAAAAAATATACGTAACTTAAGAATTAACTTACGTAACAAACTTTTATATTCTTTCATTTTTATTATGTATATGAGGGGGTTTGTACCCTCGTTAATACCTCGTTCTTTACACTAAATCGTAAGTTTTGTCCCAATTCTTCAAGAACGACCTCTGAATCAGAAAGGCCGTAGAATAAATAGTTGAAATTACTAAAAATACAATAGCATAAAGAGCGAGGTATTTATCTCCTCCTAAATACCTCGCTCTTTATGCTAAAGTATTTTTAGAACCCCTCATATGCGTAATAATCTCTGTTCGTTTTAAGTTTCATTGCTACTCTTTACTTTCAATTGAAAAAACTTTTCAATGTTTATTTTTTCATTGTTTTTTTTATAGTAGTTTTAGAAAATCCTTCGCCCTTTTCATTGAATTTCTGTTCCCCCATGACATATTTCTCCAAGGAAAGATCCTCCCACATAGCCCCTCCCCTCAACCCCACCCCCAAAACCAAAAAAAATCCCCTGAAAACGACTGTACACTTCCCAATAACCATTATTATATATAAACACTGGTCGAAGTTTGTAACTTGCAGCCCCTCCCCCAGGGACTGTGGGGGAGTAAGTCATTCCCAAAGACATAGTTCTTATGGTTTTTGACTATGTGGAACAAAATGGCTATCTCAAAAATTTTGATCTATTGACTTTGGAGAAAAGATGAGCGTGGGAGGGGGCCTAGGTGCCCTCCAATTTTTTTGGTCACTTAAAAAGGGCACTAGAACTTTTCATTTCCGTTAGAATGAGCCCTCTTGCGACATTCTAGGACCACTTGGTCGATACGATGACCCCTGAAAAAAAAACAAAAAAAAAAAACAAACAAACAAACAAACAAATAAACACGCACCCGTGATTTGTCTTCTGGCAAAAAATACGAAATTCCACATTTTTGTAGATAGGAGCTTGAAAATTTTGCTATAGGGTTCTCTGATATGCCGAATGCGACGGTGTGATTTTCGTTAAGATTAACGAAAATCACACCAATGATTTTCCGTGATTTTCGTTAAGACCTACTTTTAGGGGGTGTTTTCCCCTATTTTCTAAAATAAGGCAAATTTTTTCAGGCACGTAACTTTTGATGACAAAGACTAAATTTGATGAAACTTATATATTTTAAATCAGCATGAAAATCTGATTCTTTTGATGTATATTTTAGCATCAAAATCTTTTAGTATCCGTTTTTTAGTTTCATTTACTATTGAGCCGGGTCGCTCCTTACTACAGTTCGTTACCACGAACTGTTTGAAAAAAAAAAAAAAATAAAAAAAAAAAAATCTCGTTACAAATGGGCTTAAAACAACTTTCTGCTTATGGAGCTGACAAAGCCCCGGAATTTTGTATTTTGTTCTTTGTTGCCATATTCCCTATTTCGATGTAAATATTTAATATTCAAAACTTTTCTTTTACTAAAAAACGAAACTATTCTGCACGGTCTTGGTAGGTTTGGAGGTAAACAGATATTTGCGGGCAAAACTCTCCCAAAACCTCATGATTATAACTGTTTTTACTGTTTTCTGCACCATTTCTGATGTTTCTTTTTTCTTATTTGTCCCCTTTCCAGACCTTTCCAAAAAGATAAATCATCCAAAAGAAAATTCAAAAAGAATACAACAATGACAAAATAAAAAAAAATAGTACAATACAATTCATAAAGAAGAAAAGAAACACCCTGTGTAGGTAATTTATCTTCTTTACAGGTAAAATGCCGAATAAGAAGAGACTACAGGAGCACAGTATTTGGAAGTTTATCTTAGTAATAAAACAAAGAACAGCAAAATCGATAACTCTAGTACCGAGCCAAATTTTAGGTTCCGACCTCGTCACAAGTGCCATAAAAGCTCTTGGCTCTTGTTTCTTTAGTTTTTAAAATTGGCTTCTCTTTGTGTGAAAGAAAAAGCTACTACTGACTTACGGACAGCAAAATCGATAACTCTAGTCCCGAGTCAAATGTTAGGTTCCGACCTCGTCACAAGTTCCATAAAAGCTCTTGGCTCTTGTCTATTTAGTTTTTAAAATTGGCTTCTCTTTGTGTGAAAGAGAAAGCTACTACTGACTTACGGACAGCAAAATCGATAACTCTAGCACCGAGTCGAATTTTAGGTTCCGAACTCGTCAAATGTGCCATATGAGCTTTTGGCTTTTGTTTCTTTAGTTTTTAATATTAGCTTCTCTTTGTGTGAAAGAGAAAGTTACTACTGGCTTACGGACAGAAAAATCGATAACTCTAGTAACGAGTCTATATTTAGGTTCTGACCTCGTCACAAGTGTCATATGAGCTCTTGGCTCTTGTTTCTTTAGTTTTTAAGATTGGCTTCTCTTTGTGTGAAAGAGAAAGGAACTACTGCTTGCGGACAGCAAAATCAATAACTCTAGTACCGAGTCTAATTTTAGGTTCCGACCTGACCACAAGTGCCGTATTAGCCCTTGGCTCTTATTTCTTTTAAAGTTTACCCATTAATAGCTCTTTTTCTTATTTGTCCTCTTTCCAGACCTCAATATAGATTCCTGCGTAAATACCTGGTAGAATCACATTGTTGAAAAGCCTTAAATGCCATCGTAATACTTGTCCACGTCCATAACGTTACTTTTTTATAATTACTTAATGGCCACCAAAATAATTATTTTTTATAAGGAAACAAAGGTTTTGGAGAAGGTGAAACAACAGCTTTAGTTAATTTTTTCTGATGGAATAAACAGACCATCAACAATTTTTCAAGGGCCTTAGCTTTGAAGCGACTAAAAGCATTGTTTTAGTCTGATTCTTGCAAATTTTGCCTAAAAGGACTCACGTCCCATTCCCTCCATCATAATCATAGGGAGTATAGGGGCTGCCCTTCCCCAAATATTGGTGCAAATACCAATGCCTCATATCAAAAATGAAGCATAGTCACCAAAAATGTGCTGGAAAAGGATGAAATTTGATAAGACTAAACATTAGGGGGAAAAAATTGGTTTTCCGATAGTTGACATTTAACGGCAAAAAATTTAAATAATGAAATAGTGCAAAGAGTTAAACTACGGTATTAGAGGGGAGTAGATGTTAAAATCTTCTCATGGTGACTTGAGAGTCGTATGTACAATAGGAAACTAATTCTGCAAATTTCAGTCACCGCTTCGTCACTGGCAATCCTGCCAAATGTCTGCCATAAGATAGTGTATTCCGTGGAATCTCAGGCTTAAGGAAAACAATACTGAACAATTTTATACTGTTAAGAAAAGTTCTTCTATAAAGGAAAAATCAAATCCTTACCCAATTATACTTATTTACTAGCGTTATTCAAAATACTTTTTTTTTTCGTTTGTCATTCTAAATGCTCAAATACTCTTTTTTTTTAACAAAAACATAAAAGCATTAAAATTTAACCGGGAAACTAATTCTCAATGCGTATATGCAACATCTTTCCCAAATTACAGACAGGTAAAGCAAATGCAGCTAAATCACATTGTGTCCATTCAACCCAAGCAACGGCGAAAACCAGAGAAAAACTTTTTCAACAGAAAAATAAATAAGCCTTAATACTCATTTTCAAAATAGCAATAAAAAAATAAAAAAAACGTAATTAAAATTACTTTTTCTCAAAATTAACGTTGTGTAAGAGTATTCATTCTTAAAGATTGATAAAACAATACCACACTTTCGTTGAAATTGTGCAAGAAAAATTCTTAGTTAAAGACAATATTAGTGGTTGGTTTTATTGGTTGTGAATAGACCTTTATTCAGCAGATAAACTAGGGATTTTCAAGTTCTTAATGACATAAAATGTCAGAAGTTGACAAAAGTTATAGCGGCCCTCTTTCAAATTAACAAAAAAGAGTTAAGGTGGATAACTGGCTTAAAGGATGAATTTGAAAAGAGTCCGGTGCCAAACAAAGTTGCATCTTTTCCACTAGCACTTGCTCCTATGACAGACCTTATATTGTGCATAGCCCTAGAGGAAGTTAGTGAAGCAGGATTCCAATGGGATAGTAAGATGACATCCGGCCAGATTATGGAGTTGGTCTTGGGTTACATGGGGTCAGCGTAGAGGATTACGATTGCTTTCAAGATCGTCTAAATCAACAAGTTATGATCTCCATTTCAGTACAAAAGTGAAGAAGGCAAAGTTGAGAGAAAAATTACTACCCAAGGTACTATACAGGTAAGGGACGAAGCACTTGAAGAAATCGACGGATTTTGTTTATATGAGCAGCGTTATAGTCGAAATAAAATGAGGTGATTTCGTTCACGCATAACCATAATGATCAACTCAGTCCGCTGACTCCCAGGCAATATAGAAAATACAAGGGTTTTCTATATTTACAGAATCTAAAAACGAGCCAAAAGTGATTAAAAAAACAACAACATAAATCACAGAACAACAACATTAAAAAAGAAAACCCACTAAAACATTGAGCTAACTAACCGTCATTAAGAATACTGATATTGGGTCGAACGTAACTCTTATTGAATAGGGTGGTTCGAATCAACTTAATTTTTTATCTTACAAAAGCAGCTTAGTTGACCTGGATATGTTCTCTGGATGATAACAAAGAGTGTACACCGAGGAGGTTTTCCTACCCAAATGGGGTAAAAAGAATCTAGAGAAGCGTGAAATGAGACTACAAAAATTACCAAACCTGTGGCATTTCATTATGGACTTGACAAAGCAGAACCTTTAAACAGGATAGAGGATGGGGGAGGGGCGTTAATCAGGGTGTAGCAGGCGGCTTAAAACCACCACTAGATTGGGAAACAATAGCAGTATTAAGAATAACATTTACCTTTCTTATCTCGCAAAGAAGTTGTGGCTTATCTTCCAAATCTACTACCAATTTCTTGGCTTCATTAGTCCATTTTCGAGAGGGGTTACTTGGGGTAATTTCAAATAATTTGCATCTGACGGCCTGAAATATTAAGTCGTTATGTTTTATTCCTTAAGAGGAGATAACAAAAATATGACTAACTTGAACATCCTTAAAAAAAGGTACATTTGAATAGACTCAGTAGTTTTGTAGACAGAGAAAAAAAAAGTTAACTTCTTTTACGTCCAAAAGGTATGAACAGTGAATTTCAAATACAGCGAACATTTAAACTGTAGAAGCAAAATACTTAAGAGAAAAGCAGGTCAAGACACGAGAACAGTGGAGATGGCACCTTAAGGCCCATTTCGCTTTCCTGTAAAATCTCGAGATTTCAAAATCCTCAAAATTAGTAACATCTCACCATTATTCCCTATATTATTTTTGATGTGCATGTTTTACTTCGAGTTTCAATCCCTCTCCCGTTTCCCCCGAGAAAATGAGCATAGGTGCCTTATCTATGCAAAATACATATTTTATGAACTCAAATAGCCTGTTGGCTCATTCGATAACAAACTGAGTAAGTTAGTTATTGAAAAATCTTGCCTTGATATTTTCAGCGCCTCTTTTTTCTATAAGTTTATTTTAGTGCACTGCTGCAACTAATAAAGGATATTGATACCATGGAATCGTTATTTGTCTTTCAGTGTACACTTTTGTTAAAGCAATATAGTGGAACAAGCCATTTTATGGAGTCGTAACATCCCTATGTAAAAAAAAGAAAATCCTAGAATTTTGCCAGGATACACTAGATAGCACAAGTTTTAGTCTATCTGAAAGATCACCTTCGGTTTGCATTCTTTTAACTTTCTCTTAATCTCTGTATACCTTTTTCCGGAGCTAGGTCATTTAAACGTCATTTTAGAAGAAAGGAGACGCAAGCTTTCTGCTGGGGCCTTGACTCTAAATAACAGATAAATTTCCTAATTGTAATTTTTTGTTTCCTCAGTAAACAAAAAATTGGGCCCCTAACCGTTATTATTAGTTAAATGTCTTTTTCTCCCTATTAAGTCCCTCTAAGGTCAGTTTTCAATTTTTTTCAGTAATAATGCTTCACGTCTCAAGGGAAAAAACCCACTAATTTATTATTGTTTATTTATATTAATTAAAAAAGCTTTTACCACAAAATAAGTTTTCCAAAGAAAAGTAATGAACTAAATTAAACGAAAAATGAGCAAAAATAGAATCAAATAATCTAACAAGTGTAAAACTACCACAAATCAGCATAAATGAATAAATGGAACCCAGAACAAACAGAAATTATAATAAATAACCGAGTCAAACTCGGAACGAACAAAAATAAACATGAGTAGGGCTAACAACCTCTATGCATTCTCAAGGCCAGAACATAATTTTAGCTTTACTTAAAAAATTAATTTTAAATGTTTTCACATTTACAACTTTAATAAATATAAAATCATTAAGATTTTAAGGAATAAATATCAGCATATGTATGTTAAACAGACAATGCACATTCATTTGTATTTTTTTCAATTAAGCAAATTATATTCTAGTCTTGAGAAGGTATAGGGGTTGCGAGCCCTACTATGTTAATTTCTATTCGTTTTGAGTTTGGTACGGTTATTCATTCGAATTTCTGTTCGTTTTGTGTTTCATTTGTTTATTTATACTGATTTGTGGTAGTTTTGCGCTTGGTAGATTATCTGATTCTATTTTTGCTCATTTTTGGTTTAATGGAGTTCATTACTTTTCTTTGAAAACTTATTTTGAGGTAAAAGTTTTCTTAATTAATTTCTGCTCGTTTTATATTGACATGTCTTTTTCAGGGGAAAAGAAAATAATAGTTTAAATCCTTAAGTTTTTTAAGATTTAATAGTTTGGCCTGCTATTTGTATGCTGGAGAAACTTTTTCAACAATTTTTAACAACGTTCTCCCTTTTGGAAATCCTGAAACAAACAGTAGTGTTTAATTTCGTTTTATGCCTCCTCTAATTGACATGAAAAATAAAACTAAATATCATTCCCAAAAAATTTCCTCTATGCTTTTTGACAGTCTTGATACACTTTCGCTCTTCTGATTTAGTTAAATTTTAAGAGCAGAAGTAGTAATAGCAGAAGCCTCAAAACTTTGAACTTACTATCCTCAGTTTTTCATGGGATTTAGTTTTAAAGCATAATGGACAAATTGCATAACTGTGAGGGTTGACCTACCCTATAATCCTAGAGATATAGTTACTAGACCGTTCAGCTATGCTGAACAAAGTGGCTGTTTTAAAATTTGGGAGGAAGTGTTTGAAAAATTATGGGCTAAAGAGGAGGGCTGATTGTCCTTCAGTCACTTTCGACTCTTAAAAAGGGCACTATAACTTTTAAGTTCCAATCAAATTAGCTCCCTGAAAATATTACTGATATTTGTAGCTATGATAGAGCAGCGTTATTTATGATATTGCTTATATGCCTTTTTAACAACTGCATGCATATAGTTTTTTTCGTTTAATTGAAACTCCCCCTAGATGTTCTCTAAAAGTTTCAACTTAATGCCGTTAGTGTCATTAGTTACAGTAACCGTAGAGGTAACATTAAAACTATACACATAGTGTCTTCTGGCTCGTCCAAAATCCGCCACAGTTTACCCCGAAAGGTCTAACTTAATAAATTTAATTAGGATAAGGTCTCTTTTAACAATCTATACGATCACAGTTTGTTTTAATATAGTCCAACATCAGTCTAAATATTCCTTGAAAGCTTCATCCTAACACCCTTAGCTTGTGTAGTAGCAATAGTTGCAGTAGGATTAGTAGCATTAGTAGCAGTATGTCAAACACACGATGAAAATTTCAACTTTTTGAACACCATCAACCATTCCCGAAACATTGCTTTGACGTCCTCTTGACAACCTATGTGGGCATAATGTGCTTCGAAATAGTTTAATACAGTTTCAATATTGCCCAAAATTTTGCCTTGATACCCTTAGCTTCTGTAGTATTATGATGCAAATACTATCTTTTGGTTAGTTCAACATCCCCCAAAACAAGCCTTGAAAGTTTTAATTTCACACATAAAACTGTTCCTAGGATATTGCTAATATGTCCTTTTGACAACCTGCACCTTTTTCTAGTGATTCATTTTAACTTTCCCCCTGAAAATTCCCAGAAAATTTCACGTTCATACCCTTAGGTACAGGTGTAATAGTAGTCATAGCAGTAGTATTTATACTCAAATTAACGCAATTAGCTACCGCTACGACATTGTCGACATGCCCTTTTGATATCCTATATATTCTTATGCTTCTTGAAATTTTCATCTTAATGCTCTTAGATTTACAAGTAGTTACAATAAAAGTAGTATAGTTTAAGTAATAGTAATAGTAGTAGTAGAACTACTAAATGTAGCAGTGGCAGTAGTATTAGTAGTAGTGTGCACGTATTGCCGTTTGGTCAGTTGTTCTTCCCCTTTGCATTTACTGAGAATTCCAACTTAATACACGAATCAATTCTTAAGATATGCTCTCTTTACAATCTGAATGCACATAGTGTTAGTTCAAACTTGCCATCAATATTCTCTCAAATTATACCTTAATAGACATAGCCTTAATAACACTAGTGTCACAGTAGTTAAGGTGGTAGAAGGAGAGGTATTTGCAGTGACAGTGATGCATTAGTAGTAGCAGTAACAGTAGCAGCAGCAGTAGTAATAGCGGTAGTAGCATGTACATCTTGACTTTTGGTCCTTTCATGATGACCCGGAAGTTTCACCTTGACACTGTAAGCCGTTTCAAAAATATTGCTCATGTACGCTGTTGACCCCTTTTTACCGCCCTTTTCACCTTAATACTCTAAGCCTTACAAGTTGTTACAATTGAAGTAGTAGTTAGAGTAGTTTAGTGACAGTAATAGTATTAGTAAAAGTAGCAGTAGTAGTAGTGTAAGTATTGACATGCATATATTACATTTTTGTCAATTGATCTCCCACTTTTAAGTATTCTCTGAAAGTTCCAACTTAATACCCAAATACATTCTTGAGATGCAACCTTTTGACAATCTGCATGCACATAGCCTGTTTTGGTTTAGTTCAAGTTCCCCCTTAATAGTCTGTCAAGTTTTCACCTTTACACGTATAGCCTTAATTGTGCTAGTATCATGGTAGCAGTTGTAATAGTAGAAACAGTATTAGCAGAAATAGTGTATTATTATTAGTAGTTGTAACAGTAGTAGCAGTAGTATTAACAGCGGTAGTAGCAGGTACATTTTCCTTTTGGTAAACTGAACATACCACTCATGATGGCCCTAAAGTTTCCTCTTGATAGAAAAAGGCATTTGAAAAATGTAACTGGTTATGCACATAGTATGTTTTTATTTAGTTCAACTTTCCCCACAACGTTTCCTCAACGGTTTTTTTCAATATCCTCGCCTTGGTAGCACTCACAACAGAAGTAGTAGTTTTAGAGATAATAGTGCTAGTAGTAGTAGTTGTGGTGGCAGTAGAAGCATTGGTAGTTTCAGTAGTAGTAGCGCGCAAATATTGCCTATTTTGTAAATTGATCATCTCCTTTATCATTTCCTGAAAGTTCCAAATTATACTCATTCCTGAGTTAAGTCCTTTTGACAACCCATATATTCATTACATGTTTGGATTTAGTTTACCACTTCCCTCAACATTCCATGAAAGACTCACCTTAATGCCTTTCATATTTTGGAAAAGTAGAAGTCAAACATGCATACCTTTTTTCAATAGCTTATACTATATGTAAGCAATGAACAAATTGCCTAACTCAAAGCCCTTGCAATGAGGCCTCGGGAGGGAAGACATCCCCAAATGCATAATTACTGAACCTTTCAACAGTGCTGAAGAAAAAAATAGATGTCTAAAAACTTTGTTTGGATGTTTATTTTCAGAAAGGATGGGCGTGGGGAGGGGGGCTGTGATCTCAAATCACTTTTGACTCTTAAAAAGGGCACAATATCTTCCAGTTTCAATTCAAATGAGCTTTATCCGAAGTTTATACGATCACCCATTCCATAGAAACCTCATATTCCCCAAGGAAAGGCGCTGTGTCAACCCTGTAGGCATTGTTGTAGGTTCTTTGGACTATTTTGAACACAATCGCTATCTCAAAATTTCTACCAGATACGTTTGGTGAAAAGAGGGGTCATTGGGCGGTGGGTTAATTGCCTTTGACTCTTGAAAGGAAACCAGAACTTCCAGTTTTCAACCAAATTAGCCACTTCTAAATTTATATAGCCTTTCCTTCCATAAATACTTTAAATTCCTACAGGGCATAACTTACTTCCCTTGCCCCCAGACTCAGATGGTTTATATCAACCACAACAGCCTTGTTATATGATGTTTGGAGTATTTTGAAAATGGCTATATTAAAATTATTTGATGCTTTTCAGGAAAACACGATGTGTGTGTTAGTGGACGGGGGGTAGCTGCCCTTTGATCACTTAAAAAGGGCACTAGAACTTCGGATCCATCCAATGAGCACTCTCCGAAGTATACACGACCACCCTTTCTATTAAAACCTTATAGGCCTCCAGGGCATAATCTAAAACTCTTGCCCCAAGGCTGTAGGGTGTTGTGTTAACCCAAGAGGCATTGCTATAACGTTTTTTGGATTATTTTGAACGAAATGGATATCTCACAATTTCATTCAGATGCGTTTGGTAAAAAGAGGGGTAGTCAGGGACGGTGAGGGGGCTTGTTGCACTCGATCACTTTTGACTCTTAAAAGGGAACTAGAGCTTCCAATTTTCAACCAAATGAGCCTCCTCAAAAGTTTATCCAACAATCCCTTCCATAAAACCTTAAATGCCTGGGGGCATAATTTACAATCCTTGCCCCCACGCTCTATGGTTAGTTTCAACCCCAAAAGCCTTGTTATATGATCTTTGGGCTATTTTTCAATAAAATGGCTATCTCAAAATTTCTACCAGATCTATTTCGTGAAAATATGAAATCAGGGGGTAGTAGCTGCCCTCCAATCACTTTGACTCTTAAAAAGGGCACCGAAGCTTCCGATTACCAATCCAATGAGCCCCAAATATCCGCCGTTTCTTTTGTGTTCTCAGAAGCTGCTGATCAGAAAAGGTAAAGAAAATCAAACAATTCATGTCAATGGTCTAATTTTTGGAATCTAAAGCGATTTAATGAGTCTTTTCTCTGGTGAAGCTTTTCTTAGGAAAGAATTTTTTTCCAGATGGGCATTTATCGGCAAATTATATCAGCGCCCTATCGGTGCGATACTGACATATCCGTTTCGGTATCAGATCCCTAAAATTCATACCGGTCGGGGTTCAGGCCATACTTTCAACTACGCCGAACAAAATTGGCTATCTCAAAATGTTGATTGGATGTGTTTGAGTAAATGATGGGCGTTTGGGGAAAGGGGGCTGTTTGGCCTCCAATAAATTTCGACTATGAAAGAGGATATTAGCCCTCTCAATTTCCAATCTAGGGAGCTCTTTTCGAAGTTTCTACGACATTTCCTTCTATATCAACTGCCCTGGTCTGAAAAGCCAAAAAATATATAAATAATACGGTGTGACAACATCGTTCTTTGCAAGAACGATCTCAGGTTTTGCAAGTTTTGATACGATCTTTTGCTTTAGGAGGGTTACTTCTCTTATGTTATTATTAGGGTATCTCATATAAAGAGAAGATATCTCAATGAACAACTTAAAAGATAAAGCCGTTTTTACACCTGAGAGATGCCCCCTCCCAGTCTGGCACCGACAACGGCGGTCTGAAGTGACGATTGCGCAGAAATAAGAAAAGGCAGAAATAAGATTTCGAGACGAGAGGTTTTCTCCTTCTCGGGACGGTTTCTGTAGGTAAGTGGGATATAAGCATACAAATCGTAATTTGAATAAATTCTTGTACTTGGGAAGAGGAGTGTAAGCTTCAGTGTAGGATGTTTTTTTTTATAATATCCTCAGCCTTAGTAGTACTCGCTTTGAAGTAGCAGTTTTAGTGATAATAGTGTTAGTTATAGTAGCATTTGTGCTGACAGTAGAAGCAGTGGTAGTAGCGCGCAAATAGTGCTGCCTAGTTCAGTAGAACTTTTGCCCCATCATTATTGCCCCCAAATACTTTCTACATAAAAAAGAAAAGGTTGTCGTTCATTCAACCCCCTCTCTCTCTCTCTCTCTCTCTCTGTCTCTCTCTCTGTCTGTCTCTCTCTCTGTCTGTCTCTCTCTCTGTCTGTCTCTCTCTCTCTCTGTCTGTCTGTCTGTCTGTCTGTCTGTCTGTCTGTCTGTCTGTCTGTCTGTCTGTCTATCCAAAATCAATAAAAAGCTGGGCCCATAAAAAATACAATAAAAATAAAGTTCTTACCTGTGCCGGAAGAGCAGTAAACTTCCGAGCCATCTTTCGAACTTGCGACAAACGTAGGACAAGCTTATTTCCATAATCAACATAGCGTATAAGGATTTTCCGATCCGGGTAGGTTTCGAGGACGATGGCGCGGTACCATTGTTTATCCAAGTATGGGGCAGCACATATAATTCCTACATAAATTTAATTTTTTTTTGCACAATTAGAATGCTCCAAATAAAGAAACAAAAACAAAAAAGTATCTTAATACAATTTAAGATCGCTTAACATCATGAGAATTTCTCAATGTGCTGTAATTCAAACCACTATCTAAATTCCTAACACAACTATATCGAGAAAAGGAAACAGATGACAACCCTCTCTTCCTCAAAGTAATAGGTTTATATATAATATGCAACAAATATTATGCCTGGTAAGATAGATGATTTACTGCCAACAAACAAAAAATATAATTTAGGTAAAAAAAAAATTAACATCAACGAGAGGATTTTAGTGAGGCATCCCCTATATCCACCATTCTGCCAGTACAGTCTTGACTCGAAATGTTCAAATTAAATAAGAGATAGCTTACACTAACTCAAAACTTTCAACGTGCCCCACAATAACATAAAGAAGCCGTCCCGATACTATTAATCACTCTTTCCTAATTATAATTCTCCGATCCGAAAACTCCATCTCTTTAACAATATACAGTTTCACACCAGGACAAACTTTTTTCCACGTTTGTTATCATATTTTTTTCTATCTGCCAAGAGTACAAAAATGACTCCTAGCACAACATGCCCCCAACAGTCTTCTCTCCATTTTTAAACCAACCGTCAAAATACAACATGCTTTTTAAAGCTATTTTAAAAATAAAAGGTGTGACCATTTCATTCTCACCATTGAACATGTTAAATAACAACAACAAATCAATAAGGTCAAAATAAAAGTAACAAAGAAGTATCATAAAAAGAGAAGTTAAAAAGATTACAGTGATAACAAGATTACATCATTTTTATATAATCCTAAGAAGGGGGTTAATGCCAGATTTGCCTCTCACTCAATCGAACTATCCGTCTTGGTGTTTTCTACCATTGGCCATGGCCTGATGACCACACCTACTTGATTTTAATTCAAAATCAACGGCCAATCAAACAGCAGGATGATAAATCAATAGGACAACCAAAATAAGAAGCTAAGCATGTTAGGCAAGCAAACGTTTTAAAGCTCTTTCTTAGTATTTAAACAATTAGTCCCTGGCTTGCTTGTGGGCTTTTAGCTTACAATCACAATAATAATAATAAAAAAAAACATATCACGAAACCTTTCTGAACTCAGATATCTATTGACTAAAGTTTGGTTTTCTCTTAGAACTATCACAAAATTCATGCAAATGTAAGCCTCAGGGGACTTTACACATCAATTACTTTGCAATATTAGTAAAACAGGAAACATCATTGGACATGCATTTGAATCACATACTTTTTCTTCTATTATTCTGATTATGCTATCCTGTCTATACCCTCTTCTTTTTTTTTCTTTTTTTTTCTTTTTTTTTTTTATTATTATTATTAAAGTAAAATGAGGGAAAAGAGTCCAAGTCACAAAATAAATTTTACTAGTATCCATTTTCTATCAACGAAGGAATAAAACAGAATAAAATATAATCACTATTGCGGTCGTCTCGTGCACATCTCATAGGATTTCCCAACATTGGTAAAATTTGATTATGCTAACCTTGACAGTCACTATTTAAATTTTTGTTAAATAATAAAAACCAAAAACATTCCATTTTTTTTTTACCATCAAGACGCTATTTTTGTTTCGATTTTTTTTTTCCAATCTAAACGTCTACTTCTTTTTTTGGTCTGTGTATTGATGTATCTATAGAAAAGAACGTAATTTATTCTAAATATTATATATTTTATGACCGAAAAAATAACCCTGAAATCACTTTTTTCTTTTCTCCTCAAAAGACTAAGTTCTTCTACATACGCGGTGTGCACTTATGGACCAGGATATGGACGGTGCTGTATCAGAGTGACTATTCTCTTTTTTTTATTACAAATACTTTTTTCAGTAATATAACAACTCAGTGTTCTTTGATGCACTCAAGAGCTAAGTTCAAATTGGTGCAACTCCTAAGACATTACCCTTAAAGTGTCATCACCTTTTTCAATGGTAAAGAAATTAAGATCCTTCGCAGTATCGGAATTGTACAACAGCTGCATTTGCTGATTCATTTCTTCAAAATCGATGATGTTCGATTTATCATCAGCATTCCACTGAAAAAAAGACAAACTTATCAATTACAATTATAAAGCATACATAGAGTCTGAATTGTCTTTACAACTTCCAACAGACTGGACCGGAAAATTTATTCTAAGACTGACAATGTGAATTCCTCTGAATCAAACAATCCTTGATAAAGAGCTGTAAGTAATACTCTTGCAAATAGCAACCGATACTGTATAAAAAAAAAAAAAAAAAAAAAAAAAAAAAAAAAAAAAAAAAAAAAAAAAAAAAATTGATAACAGTAGATACCACAATTTTTTTTTTAAATATATAAATTCGTTAAGCTTAAGTCTGCCCATCAAAAGCTAAAAGCAAAATAAAATTTGCCCGACTCTAAAAAAAAGTCTGATATTACTACCAAAAGGGCGAATGACCTTGATGTAAAATACAGCGTCAAATACAACACATGAGAAAATCCAATTGCAATGGTTTCAATTGTGAAATGTTATAATTTTATTCCGAAAAGGATGATCACAGATGCGTGTTTCTATTTTTTTTTCAGGGGCGGTTATATCGACCCAGTGGTCTTAGAATATCGGGAGAAGGCTCATTATAAATTACCCTTTCCAGTAGCAATAAAGACTGCGCCAGAACAAAGCAGCGTTTTCTGCCATTTTGTGGTACACAACGAAGATTTTAGCCCAAGGGGTACCAAAAAGTCATCGAATGAAAATTCTGAGATAGCCAATCGGCTTAAAATTATTCAAAAACTATATATTGGGCCTCATAGTTTCAGAGGGAGTAAAGCCACGCGATGCCGCATTTGTTTCTAAAGATGCATGCAGTCCACGCAAAACTAACGGTTAATATAAGAGGTTATCTTATAGCTATGTTTAACTAAGTTGATTTATTTGAAACTTAACAAAATTATGGTGGTGTATAATTTCGCATCAAATAATATGAAGGAGTGTTGGTAAATTTTTTTAGTTAAATTTGGATTTAAAGATGATTAGCTAAATTTTGATTTAAAGAGTCAGGTTCGAAGGAGCGGTAGCCCTGCTCACATTTGGGGTAACACTGGGTATTAAAAAAGAACAGAAAATAAATAAAAAAATAGGTTTTTTCAAATGAAAGTCATGAGTCATGAGCGACATTAAAACTAAAAAATATTAGAAATTACTCCGTTGGTGAGTGGGACTGCCTCCGCAACGCCCCGCTGTTTGCGCTAATGTTTGTCTTTCTGTCCCAGTTCTTTGAAAACGGTTAAGTAGCTGAGAGTAACTGATTGAGACCTTAGAGAAACTGAGCGAAACCGCTTATCTGCTTCTTTTTATAGATCTATAGCACCCACTCTCATAAAGCGCCTGGGGCATCCTTACGAGTTACGAAAAATAACAAAGAATCATAATAAGAGGTTATTATAATAAGATAAGATAATAATAATTAGGAAAAATACATATGATAAAAATAAAAGGTAAAATACGGTAAACATACCAGGTAAGAATAAAGAGTAATAATAACAAGTAAGTAAAATAATAACAATAGCTGAATCCAAACATCAATTCCACCAAACTTACAGTACACCCAGATATTCAAAGACACAAACAACTGAAAAGACAAATTTTTCCTTGTATTGGTCATATATTGATAGGTTTTACATTAAATGGATCGATTAATGAACAAACAGATGGGGCAGTTCCAATATTTTTGTATAGCCACACAGGCGTTTACAAACTGTTTGTGGATAGTAAAATTATGTTTAAGTGACTTCAACCCAATTAATCAGCCTCAATATTCGAATGCATAACACAATCCACTCATTATACGCTAGCACTTTTGTCCTCGTTAAACTATGATTTGGCTATCTCAATTTGTTTGAACTAAACTAACTAAGACTTTTATTCATTTAATATACTTCACTTATTTTCCTCGTCGTCACTTTTAAAACTTTTTAAAATTAAATTTGTATTTGAATTTTTTTTTTTTTCAAATTCTTTCATTAAATTTTATCAATTCTTTATCTTATATAACTTTTTATATTAAATTCTCTATTTCATTTCTAAGGTTCAGTTTCACAATTGTGGCCTGTTCCGTCATAACTTCTTTAGAAAAAATCTGAATTCAACATTATCATCCCGTAGTGCCACTACAATACTTGTTCATAGTGATATTTCTAACGCTTATAGCATCTTAACAATTATTTCGTCTAAGAACCTGGCCCTAGTCTACGTGTGCGTAATCAAATACTCACAAGGTGCAAATATAGCTCGTCAGGACTTTCAGCATAAGTAACTCGGCAAAGATATTTCGTATCAACTGGAAATTCATCTCGAGTTGGATATTTCATGTTCGAAAAATTAACGGTAGTATCAGGCTTTCCGTACATAAACATTCCATGCTTCAGCCAAACCATAGCGTCTCGAACTGATAAGATACCGTCATCCACAAAATCGGTAAGAGATGGTCTTCCAAAATCTATATAGTGTATATCGTCTTTTACTCTAAAAACTTGCATTGTATAAACACCTCTAGAAAAAAAAAGATGAAAAGATTAAAAAATCTGTCAATACAGATTTATGGTTACTTTTCGCTGTCAACTTGCAGGGAGAATCAGCACCTAAAATAGAGCACGTTGATGATCACATTGATTTTCGAAATCATTATACATGTTTTACTAGTCATTTCAAAGAGTGAAGCTATTTCAAAAATAAATTCCTTGACAGGTTTGAACGTTTACACCACCACCCCCCCCCCCCCCCCGCACCACCCGTCTAACAAATCACAAATATTTGGTTTGTAGAAAAATAATTTGTTGATGATCAGAATCCCCCAATCTGTTCTCAGATAATGCAGAAGTGCTATTTTAACAAAAATGAATACAAATGGCTTCTTTCGGTCTACATCGCTATTCCACCTGGAATAGATTCTAGTCCAACAGGGGCGAATAGTACCAAAAATTTTAAACAGATTAGTAACCGAAATCTTTACACACTTCTTCTCTGCTACACATCCGAAGTCAAAACTTGAAGCCTACTTGCCCCCCCCCCCACCAACTCTCAATTAAAGTTTCAATTTCACCCCCAAAGTCGTTCTAATTCTATTGCACTCGTACTGCACAGTGCACTCGTACTGCATAAGTCTCTACCTTGTTGCGTCATTTGCGTTTTATTGAAAACTATAGGCATCTTGAACGCTATACTTTTGATTTTCAAAGCAACGACGAAAAATCACAATGATAGTAAAAAGTGGAAAGAACTAGCGAAATTAACTGATTATTTCATATTTCATTTTAATAATTCTTGGAAAATCAGCAATTCAAAACTTTATTTCATTGTAATTTCTTTTTTAATTTTTTACATTGTAAATATTAAAGAAAATACTCTATTCTGCTGGTCTTAAGTTTAGTATGGCTCTTTACTTGTCTTTGAAGAAATTCTTTTTCGGAAAGTTTTAATTAATTAGTTTCTAGTTTAGAGCACTTAAAAAAATGCTAATTCTAGAAGCCCCTTCAACAAACTAAAAATGCGTAAAGTGGGCAGGGTTTTGAAGCCGAAGGACATGTTGGGCTGTACAAAATGAATGAAATTATGTTTTAAATACTATTTCCAGTCATCACTGGTAATTTCTGCATAATAGTAAGTCGAAAGATAATTCAAAAATTTACACATCCATTAGTGCTAATTATCCACTTTCACTTTTGAGTTGAAACTAGCCAGTGAACCGGTAAATCAGAGCAGTTAGTTAAATATTACGTTTATGTTCCGTTGATTTCAAAAAAATGCCTTCCGATGGAATGGAGATTATACAGTTTCTCAGTTCGAGATTAAATTTGTTTTAAACGATTCTTTGGCTACGTGAAGGCCTTGGTGAAACAAATTTGGTTGAATAGTGATTCTCGCGAGGAAATATTACCTATAGAGCATAGTGAAATAGGCCATGAGCCCCGCGTGCAGCGGGGCGAGGTCCGTATTCTATATTTATTGAATAATTATTCAGCCTGAAGCCTGAAAGACTAAACAAAAAGTAGGTCATGAACATTAACTAAGAATTCAACCAATCCGAAAACAGACCTCGCCCCAGTGCCCGCGGGGCTCATGGACTAATTCACTTCTCACTATAGGTAATGTTACCTGTAAGCAAATTGGACCTTTGTTTTGTTCGAAAGTGAAAGTGTATAATTTCATTCATATTGTACAACCCCAACATTTCCCTCGGCTTCAAAACCCTGCCCAATTTGCGCATTTTTAGTTTGCCCCATGGAGGAGGAGGGTAAACCAGAAATGGATGCGCTTCTAGAATTAGCATTTCTAAGTGCACTAAACTGGAAACTATGCTGCGAAGCAGCATAGTTTCCCAGTTTAGACAGCTTGTGACGAAACTAAACAATTGACAATTTCTTTTCATTTTTGATTATCAAAGTTTTAGTTAATATAATGGATATATTTCCAGTTTTTCATATCTCCAGGGTAATAATTAGAATATCTAATTCTAACTTAATAGTTCTAATTAGTATCTTTGGATTTATTTCAACACCTCGACATTCACTGCAAGTTTCAAGTAAATGCCAATAGTCGTTCCTGTGATATTTCAGACACGACCTTCTAGCAACCGAGATGCACCGAGTATGTTTGGATAAAATAGTCTGACTCTTAGCCGCTCCAAAAGATATGGCACATTTCAGCCTTTGATAACCTGGATGCACAGAGTGTCTTTTGATTTAGTTTAAAATCCCCTTAAGCATTCTCTTAATTCAAACACTGTTCAACATTCCCTGAAAGTTTCAACTTAATGACCTGAGCTGTTCCTGAGATATAGCTGATGCACCCTTTCAACAATCAACATTCACAAAGTGTATCTTTGTGAATTGTGAATGATTTTTTAGATTTTAGATTTTTTTTCAACAACCCCTAACTTTTCCGGAAATTAGTCGCAAATAAAAGTAATACCGGTTACAAACAGTCACAGGTTGTCACAGTCGGAAGTAGTCACTGTTGCAGTTGCAACCAGATGTATTTGCAGCCGCAGTAGTAGTAGCAGTTACCCTGAAAGTTTCAATAAAATATCCTTACCCGTTCCTAAGATACCGTGAATATGCCTTTTTGACAACTTGGGTGCAGATAGTGCCTTTTAACTTAGCTCAAAATACCCCTAACATTCCACGAAATTTCACCTCAATACCCTTAGTCTTTTTGGACGCAACCAGGATCAAAAATCTCCACCTCCCAATGATCAATCCTGCATGTTAAAAATGGACAAATTGGATAATTTACCATTCTTGCCCCAAGGGCTGTGGGGGCATGGCAATCACGGGGGCAAAGCTATTTGACCAAACACGAAAAACACGCTCAAAGATCCAACATGATACCGAAAATCCTTCCCAAGATACTGCAAATAAGCTGGCAATACAAGGAGTTTCTTTTGATTTACCTCACTACTTGACAGTTCATAGAGTTTAAGTCCCATTGGAGTTTATAGTAGAAAAACCGATTCGTTGAATAAAAGACAAAACTTTTAACTTCATCCCCGAAGACGTTCCCAACATATTGTAGATTCGTTATTTTGATTACTTGGATACAATTAATGTCTTTAAATTTACTTTTGAACTCTCTCCCAACTAAAAATTCGAAGTCCATCACCCAGTCCCGCACCACCTCCACAATATTTGAGGGCTTCCTCTCGATCTGCAATGTCATTCCCAATATATTGTAGATAATTTGAAAAGTTTGATATAACAAGTGTCTTTTGATTTTACACAGGGACGACAAGCACAGTTGTTTCCAGAGTATACCCTAAGAAGCATCGGAGAATTTTCTTTTTATGAATTATCCCAACGACTTCCTAGTTAATCATAAAACAAAGACCGAACATGAACACTATTTCTACTAAACTTATCGGCGAATAAAGGCTAATTTGAATATTTAGTGTCATTGCACTTGGGACTACAGGGATTATTCCATTCACTGAGGCAAACTTTTTAGGCCTATAGACGTTTCTGATACAAAATGAATTTCTCAAAGCTTCGATCCAAAATGGTAGGAGTCAGGGAGTAGGAAGGCTTGGTAGCAGGAAAGGCCGTGGGCAAAGGAATAGGGGGTTTTGAACCCTACTCAAGTTAATTTCTGCTCGTTATGAGTTTGACTCGGCAATTCATTCTAATTTCTGTTCGTTTTGGGTTTCATTTATTTATCAATGCTGATTTATGGTAGTTTTACGCTGGGTAGATTACTTGATTTTGTTTTTGCTCATTTTTGGTTCAATGCAGTTCTTTACTTTTCTTTGAAAAACTTATTTTCTGGAAAAAGTTTTTTTAATTAATTTCTGTTTGTTTTATATTGACATTGTCTTTCCAGGGAAAAAGAAAATAACAGTTTACATCTTTTCGGTTCTTCTTTAAAAATTTATAGTTTGGTCTGCTACTAGTATACTAAAAAAAATTTCAACAATTTTTAACTACATACACCCTTTTAAAAATCTTGACACAAATAGTAGGGTTTAATTTACTTTCATACCTCTTCTAGTTGACCAAAAAAAGTAAAACTTGATAAGATCTGCAAAATAAAAAATCTTTGCTCTTTGACAGCTTGGATACACTTACAGCCTTTTGACTTAGTTAAATTTTAAGAGCAGAAGTAGTAATAGAAGCCGCCCCAAAAGTTTATACTTAACACCCTCAGTCGTTCTTGGGATACTACTGAGATGCCTTATTGGCAATCAGTATACACACAGAGCTTTTTGATTTCTCTTAAGGCAATATTTAGTTTTTAAACTTAATCGGCAAATTGCATAACTGTGGGAGGTTGACCTATGCAGTAGCCTAAGAGATACAGTTACAAGACCGTTCAACTTTGCTGAACAAAAGGGCTATATTAAAATTATAATTTGAAGTGTTTAGAAAATTATGAGCTAAAAAGGAGGGCTGACTGCCCTCCAATCACTTTTGACTCTTAAAAAGGGTACTAGAACTTTAAATTTCCAATCAAATTAGCTCCTTTAAAATATCAATGATATTACCTTCTAAGATAGAGCAGCGCTGCCAATGATATTGCTTATATGCCCTTTTAATACTTGCATGCGTGTAGTTTTTCGTTTGATTGAAACTCTCCTGAACGTTTCAACTTAATGCCCTTAGTGTTATTTAGTTACAGTAGCCATAGAAGTAGGGTCAAGAGTATACACATAGTGTATCCTGGCTAGTTCAAAATCTGTCACAACTTACCCTGAAATGTCTAACTGAATAATGCAAGCCGTTATTGTGATATTTCCTTGTCATCCTATTGAAAATCTACATGATCAGAGTTCGTTTTGATTTAGTTCGCTGTAGCAGTAGCAATAGTTGTAGTAGCAGTAGAAGCAGTATGCATATAGTGCCTTTTTTTTCCACATCCCCTTCAACACAGAAAGAAAATTTTAACTCATTGCCATCAAACGGTCAGCATTGCTGATACACCCTCTTAATAGCCTGTGTGAGCACAGTGTATTTCGATTTAGTTTAATACAGTGACAATATTGCCCAAAAGTTTCACCTTAATTCCCTTAGATTTATTAGTGATAGTGGTAGCACCAGTAGTTATAGTAGTAGCAATAGGAATAGAGTTAATAGTAATAGTGTTAGCTTTAGAAGCAGTAGTAGTAAGTAGCAGTGAAAATAATAGTAAAAGTAGTAGTAGTTGTAGGAGTAGAAACAGTAGTATTATGATGCAAATACTGTCTTTTGGTGAGTTCAACATCCCCAACAACAAGCGCTGTAAGTTTTAATTTCACATACGAAACTGTTCCCAAGATATTGCTGGTATGCCCATTTGACAACCTGCATACGGATGGCAGGTTTCCATCGGTGCAACAGAAATTTTCAGAAATATTCTCTGAAGGTTTAACATTCATAATCTTAGGTACGGTTGTAATAGTAATCACAGCAGTTTTATAACTACTCACCTTAAAACAATTAGCCATTGCTATGATATTGTCGATTTGCTCTTTTGATAACCTGTATGTTCATATACTTTTTGAACTTTTCATTTTAATGCTCTTAACCTTACAAGTATTTGTGATAGAAGAAGTAATTAGAGGAATAGTGATAGCAGTAGTAAAACTTGTAAATGTTGCAGAAACAATAGTATTAATAGTAGTGTGCACATTCTGCCTTTTGGTCAATTGTACTTCCCCTTTCAGTATTCTATGAGAGTTCCAACTTAATACAAAATCAATTCCTAAGATTCGCTATTTTCACAATCTAAATGCAAATAGTGATTTTTGTTAGTTCAAGTTTGCTATCAATATTCTCTCAAATTTTACTTTCATAGACTTAGCATTAACAGCACCTTTATCGCAGTAGTGTCGATGGTAGTAAAATTAGTTGCAGTGTTAGTTTTGTATTAGTAGTTTTAGTAGCAGTAGTAGCAGCAGTATTGATTGCGGTAGTAACATGTACATATTGTCTTTTAGTCAGTTGAACATCGCTTTCATGATGCCCTGGAAGTTTCACCTTGACACATTCAGGTGTTCCAAAAGCATTGTTGATGTGTGCTTTTGAAACTCCTTTTGACGCCCTTCTCACCTTAATACTCTAAGCCTTACAAATTTTGCGATTGAAGCAGTAGCAGGATTAGTTTAGTAGCAGTAGAGTTTCAACTTAATACCCAAATCAGTTCTTGAGATACACCCTTTTGGCAATCTGCATGTGCATAGCGTGTTCAGATTTAGTTCAAATTCTCATTCAATATTCTGTCAAATTTTCAACTTCATACGGGTAGCCTTAATTGTACTAGTATCTTAGTAGTAGCGGTAGTAGCAGGAACAGTAGTAGCAGTAGTATTAATAGCAGCAGTAACATGTACATTTTGCCTATTGGTCAACTGAGCATTCCGCTCATGATGCCCCAAAAGTTTCCTCTTTATATGATAAGCCGTTCCAAAAATATTGGAACGGCTTATCATATCAAGGCAATCTGCCTTGATAAGGAATCTATTCCATAATCGCTTAATTGGAACAAAACGGAGGTATCCTAATCTACTCCCTGTGGGGCTATTTAGGCTACTCCTGTTCACCCCTTCAAATGGGAAAAAATTATTTATTTCACAATTTTTGGAGAAAAATTAAGGGTGAGTTAATTCACGTAATCTGTGTACACATAGTATGTTTTGATTTAATTCAACTTATCCCCTCAACGTTTCCTCAGATATTTTTTCAATATCCTCAGCCTTAGTACTACTCGCTACAGAAGTAGTAGTTTTAGTGAAAGTAGTGGTAGAAGTAACAGTACTTGTGGTTTACTTGCATTGGACAAAAAGGGTAATTATTTGAATATTCTTGGTCTTAATTTTTGTCCAATTACGTGAAACCAATGAACGTTTTACTTGGTTTTATTTTTGTTTATTTCCATTAACATTTCACAATTTCCCGACCCCTTTTTCAGGTTTAGTACTAACACTGGAAGGCAAACTTACATGTCTGAGTATTCTCTGAAAGTCTCTATGGCCTCAGAACTGAAACCACTGCTTCGCGGAGCAAAATCTTCAAGCGCAGAGTGTATAGCTATTCCTCGGAGCTGAGTGAATTCTTCGGGCAAAACTCTCAGCCTGAAAAACGAACATACAAAAATTTACCTAATTCTAATACTTATCTATTTTATAAATTCTTTCTTCTCCAGTAGAAAATAAAAGAAATAATACTAACTTATAGAAAAAAGACCTCATAGCCATATCAAGAATGACTGTGAAATAACAAACAATGTACAAAAAGCACCATTTAAAGAAAAAAAAACAGTCGTCTACCGGCCACTTACTCTTGGGCGGGTAAGTGAGTTACAATGAAGAATGGAAAAGACAAAAACCATCGCCACATCCTTGCCGGCTTACTTTGCCTTACTAAAAGCAACTCCATGTCCTCAGATCTAGTCGAAGAGTTCTATGATAAAAACAAAGAAGCGTTTCTTGAAGGGAGGAAAAGTGACTATGCCACAAATCAAGCCACGGGTCACAAATGAGATGGAAAAATTCACGTTGATGTGATCTCTTTAAGCTTAGGATATGCTTGACAAGACAAAACGACTTCAGAACAGAATAGTAACAGGCAAAGGGTGACCAGAGCATAGTAGTCTTACTGTCGCCAAATCGCTAACTACATCCCTTGCGGGTTCCACAGAAAGTGCAAGAAATTATGGGCCGAAAGTAAAAATCTGTGGTTGAACCTGTTTAAGCTGGAGAGCTCCAAGTACAGACCTTAATAATGAACATTTCGCTTTCATATGTAGAGTTCGAGCTCTGCTTAACGTCATAAAAAATCTGCCTGGAGTATCTCAAATATGTGTTCCCGAAAAGTGCAGATGAAAAGATACTCAGTAACCTTTGATGAGAGATGGCAGGTGAGTATAATGAGGGATGACTGTTTTGCAAGTATTGTAAATTTAGGGCACTTTTTCAGGTTGGCAATGGAACACAGAAGAAGATTTTTGTGATTTTATTTTTCTCTGTGTTTATGTTATGTAATGTTTATATTATGCCAATTATTTAAAAGTGAATTTTCCTTTTTGTTTTGTACTGTCATGGCCCTGGGGCTTTTAGCGCAATAAAACTTACTTACATACTCTTCTCCGTGCTGTATGAATGAGAAACGAAAAGAATGAAAAGTAACGAGAGTTAAAAAGAAATTATTATTATTCCGTTTTTGAATTAAATAAGAATAACATACGAGCAACATGGATATAATAAATGGGACACTTTCACCTCACAAGAAACAACTCAAAGAAGAAATTTCAAATGTTATTACCCTCCAGATTGGGCTTCGTTAAAAGAGGAAGCGGATATTGCTAATGGATTTTGTCATTATTTTTCAGATGTTGGTTCAAGCATATCTCGGCAAACTAATAATAAGAATAGTACTAGACCAATTGAAACAATCGAAAACATTAATTTGCTTGATACAGCTAACTCAATTTTCACTTAGGATGATATGATACAAATGCATGAGCTACAAAAAGCATTTACATCGCTTGGTCCCTCCGAATCCCCGGGAGTTGATAGAATACCAAAAAGAGCATTAAAATCAATTTTTCCGATTATTTCTCGTGTCTTTCTTTTTCCGCTATACATATCATTTAAAAAAGGAGTTGTTCCCAGACAACTGAGAAAGGTCAGATAGTACCTATACACAAGAATGGAGATAATTGCTAAATTAATAATCACAGGCCAATTTTACTGGTATTCTCTAAACTATTTGAAAAGGTAATGCATGAAAGAATGACAGAATTTATAAAAGAAAATGAAATTTTACCGTCTAGCCAATATGGTTTTCGTAAAGGACATTCCACTACACGTGTTGTATATCATTTTGTTATAAAGATTAAGGAAATTTTGGATTTTGGGTCCATGACGTCGGCAATTTATGTCGATCTTTCGAAAGCTTTCGAAACTGTTAATCACGAGGCATTAATAACAAAATGAATAAAATAAATTTTCTGGTTTGGATAGTGAAATGGATAAAATCATATTTGGAAAATAGAGTGCAGACTATAGTTGTCATATCGTCAACATCATTAGAAAGAAAAATAGGATGCGGGATTCCCCAAGGTCCGATCCTGGGGCCGCTACTGTTTTAATATACGTTTCAGAAATAAAGGAATTTGTAAGTAATTGCATACTAATAACATATGTTGATGACACAGTAGTATTGTTTAAGTCATATACGGTAGATGGTTTGTTACCTATTATGGAAACCACTTTAGCTCAATTGTCTAGTTATTTGCAAATGAATCATCTATCATTAAATATTTTGAAAACAAAATATATGATATTTTCAAATATACAACATTTTGAAACAAATAAGATACTTTCATTCAGAAACGTAGTGATTGAAGGGGTAGCCAATTTAAATTATCTGGGAATGATTATTGACGAAATGATTACATGGAAAGACCATGTGATGGCACTTTCCCTTATAATTTCCCGAGAGACAGATATTCCAAACAGACTAAAGCACTTTATACCTCATGAAAGCACTTAAAAAATATATATTATTCTCTAGGTTCTTCATATTTATAGTATGGATGCGCTCTTTGGTCTAATTCGTTTAATTATAATGCACGTAAAATCCAAGTAATGCAAAATCGGGCAGTGAAAATTTTATTTTCAGATAAATAGTCTACAAGTGATTCATTCTGCCTAGCAAAAGTTCTTAATATTTCTGAAATATCTATGCTCAAAGCTGGGTTCACTCGTGTATTAATTTTTTAGCACCACTTGGACTAAGACAACTTAATATGTTTCAAACGGCTTCAGAATATCATTCATACCGAGCAACCTCATCTGAAAATAATTTACTCATATCAGGAATGCACCACAGCCATAGAGGTGCACTTTCATTACGATACGTTGGTGTAGAGATGTGGAACATATTACCCAACTACATAAAAGAATCAATTTCGCTAAGTTCGTTCCAAACAAATTTTTAAAAATATCGTATTGAGTAGATAAAAGTTGTTTGTTTAGTATAACCGTTTAATGTTTTCTGAATAAGGTATATGCAACAATCTTGTGAAGTGATGTATTTCCTTTCATATATGGAATACTCTTTAATTGCGCAAACACGTAGGAGAATTGATTTCACTAATCTCGGTCTGAAAAAAAAAATACTTGGAATTTAAAAAATGCTGGAATTTTTTGTTGTTTATCTTTTCTGCTAAATGATATTAGAAAAGGGATATTTTTGTTTGATGATATTTTTTCAAAAATTTTCAAAAAAAAAATCAAGTCAAGTCAATAAATCAAGTTCAATAAATCAAGTTTTAAAAATATCAGGAAAGTTGGCTTTGTTAGCCCCCCCTCCCCTCCACCAACATCTTCTCTGAAATTGAACAAGTAGCCTTTAGAACCTGTAATTATTCTTAGTATGTATGATTGAAGACACTAATCGGCCCATTAGCCTAACAGTCACCCCTTTCCTCTGCCAGTAAACTTTCTAGCAGAAATTTTGGCGTGTTACAGCTTCTTTGAAGCTTAAACATGCATTCAATTACAATCTACATTATTTGATGTTTAAGTGGACCTCAAGTCAATTCAAGGACCTTCATCATGTGTTCAGCAGAAAGGTCAGTATGCTGTACACTTCTGAACCAGAACCTCAATGCCGTTTGAACCGAACTCATGTAAGAACTTTCATCCCTTTATGAACAATTACATAAAAAAACTAGTTTTTTTAACTGAAAGTAAGGAGCGACATTAAAACTTAAAACGAACAGAAATTACTCCGTATATGAAATGGGTTGTCCCCTCCGCAATCCCTCGCTCTTTACGCTAAAGCTTTTAATTGTTTTAAAAAGATGAATTTTGGCAAAGAGTCAAACTTTAGCGTAAAGAGCGGGGGATTGCGGAGGGGACAACCCATTTCATATACGGAGTAATTTCTGTTCGTTTTAAGTTTTAATGTCGCTAATGTCGCTCCCCCATGACATATTTCTCCAAAGAAAGATCCTCCCACATAGTCCCCTCCCCTCAGCCCCATCCCCAAACAAAAAAAAATCCTCTGAAAACAACTGTACACTTCCCAATAACCATTATTATATGTAAACACTGGTCGAAGTTTGTAATTTGCAGCCCCTCCCCCGGGGACTGGGGGGGAAGTCATTTCCAAAGACATAGATATTATGGTTTTTGACTATGCGGAACAAAATGGCTATCTCAAAATTTTGATCAGTTGACTTTGGAGAAAAACTGAGCGTGGGAGGGGGCCTAGGTGCCCTCCAATTTTTTTGGTCACTTAAAAAGGGCACTAGAACTTTTGGTTTCCGTTAGAATGAGCCCTCTTGCGACATTCTAGGACCACTTGGTCGGTACGATGATCCCTGAAAAAAAAAAAAAAAAAAAAAAAAAAACAAACACGCACCCGTGATTTGTCTTCTGGCAAAAAATACAAAATTCCACATTTTTGTAGATAGGAGCTTGAAAATTTTGCAGTAGGGTTCTCTGATACGCTGAATGCGATGGTGTGACTTTCGCTAAGATTCTATGACTTTTAAGGGGTGTTTTCCCCTATTTTCTAAAATAAGGCAAATTTTTTCAGGCTCGTAACTTTTGATGACAAAGACTAAATTTGATGAAACTTATATATTTAAAATCAGCGTGAAAATCTGATTCTTTTGATGTATATTTTAGCATCAAAATTCTGTTTTTTAGAGTTTCGTTTACTATTGAGCCGGGTCGCTCCTTACAACAGTTCGTTACCACGAACTGTTTGATATGGACAATCGCTCTAACATTCCCCCTGCTGGAGTGAAAATAGGTCTGTGGTCCTTCTACCCCATTGCCTCCTCCTTCCACATTCAACTTTTCAGTACAAAAGAAGGAGTGGGTCAGCCTTTTGGAGTGGAATCATGCAAGAATTTTAATGAGCATTATTGGAGGTTTAAAGAAGGTGTAGCCCACCCAACAGCTTGCAACCAGGTTAATGTTAGAAATGTAGGCAGATTGCTCCTTGTTTGAAGAAGAACCAACGAAATCACGCAAGGATTTCCAATGTTCATTATTGGCAGAATAACGTGGGCAATGTAACGTGCCCTCGGATTTCCCACATCCCACCTATAGCAGAAAGGTAACTATTTACACCAAGTTTGAATTAGTATCATGTTAGGATTTTGAATCGGCGACCTGAGAACCAAAATAGGCCAAATGTGCTTCCAATATCCCCTGGTCTTCCCATTATTGGCTCAGTAACAAAAAGGTATTATTGCTCTTAATTTGAACCAGAATTATGCAAGTTTATCATTTCATCATGAGCGGAGGACCAAAGTGGTTCATCGACCTCCACCCAACCCTATCCGATCACCACACAACTTCCTCTAGATTTTTTAGTAGAAAGGAAGGCGTGTGATGCTATACTTGAACCTTGTTTGAACTGGTGTAGTTTATTGGTGCCATTATCCCGTGGGATAATGATTTTCTTTTGGACCTAAACAGTCTTCTATGTATTATTATAAGGTGACGTTTGGCGATATGAACAGGATAACGGTACATATCTTAAATACTCCTATATTTTAAATTGAGCTCTATTTGGATTTTATTCTAATTTCAATTCTAATTTCTAATTGGTACCTCCTCGTTCCCCCACTAGAAGAGAACTCACCCAGGGTCAGCAGAAAAATAGATTGAAGGAATAAAGTATTTGCAGAGCTAATTCGTATAATCATTTCTGACACAGACTATAAACTTCGGCTTTGTTCCAATTACAAGCTAAGATCATCCTTTTTTGGACCCCAGCAAGGATTACACGCAACTTTGTAAATTGTGAGATCTCATTCATCATTCTGATCAGAGGCCCAGACTTCCCATACAAATATCGTGGGGGTTTGACTGTCACTAATTTTTGCATTAAACCATAATCACCAACACTGTAAAGAAAAAGAACAAAGCATCGGTGCTTCTACAACACAATAAATATATCCGAAAAAACCTTACCTATCCTTGGTCAACTCTTCAATGTTTCCAAAATCAATATAGAATACTCTGTGTTTGGTTATGTTTTCTTCACTTATAGTCGATGAGGATTCGATTTCATCCAAAATTTCACCTCTGTACCAAGATTCATATTGTACAGATCGAACAAGGTAACGCTGGCCTAGGATAAAAAAAAATAAATAGAATAGACACTGAACAAGTCTTGAAACAATCGTTCAGACAAATATAATCAAAATTGAACCTTGGTAATCAACAGCCTGCTAAAATCTTACAGATAATTCTTGGGGAGCACAGTATTGTTGATTTAGTCTGATTTTGTTATTACAATAATTGCTAGGAAAAAACCGAGGAGTGACCGTATCTGGGAAAACAAATTCAATGTACTTCAGTCAATAGATAATTCCCTTGCAATAGATATTTTAAGTCCACTCTTGTGAACATCACTCTTATGAACAATAAGGCTATACAGTGAATAGCAAGATACATCAACTAATAGAAAAACATGTTCATAATGTTATTTGTAGAAGAGAGACTTTTGTAAAAGAAAATTACGCAAAATTTGAAGCCATAGAGATTAAAATATATAATAATAATAATTTTGGGTACTTCAGAATAAGACATGGAATCTACCAAAAAAATATATACCTTAAATTCAATAAACATGAAGAATAAAATTAACTAGATAGAAAGATGTATGTGTGAAGATGAAAATACTGAATTGACCTATCATTGAAATCTCGACAAACCTCATCCTCCTTTGGTAGCAGCGATTTTGACAACTTGAAAAACTATAAGCAGTTCCGCTTGAACTAGCAAAGTAACCTCGAAGTTTTTCCTACAATTTCTTATCTTATATCTAAATGTTCAATTTTTGTGTTTTTACAAGTTTCACCAGCCGAAACATCTTCCCTCCAAATAAAACCATCCTTATGGGGGCTTTCACTCTTTCTGTTACTGAAATGATGTTTTCCAAAAACAGTATTATAAAACAGAATTTAAGTGCGGCCAGGTCAAATTTATAGACATATCATTTAGGTATCGATTGAGATTACGACCCGAGGGACATAGAAACATAGCAAAGTGAACGACAATATCTAGGAGCGCCACTCCTCTGTCATCTGTCACTGACATAGCTATTTGCATATGTTTATGACAGTGAAAAAACTTCACCAAATTTCGAAATCCTTCGCATTCTCTGACCCATAGCTATTCAACTAGTTTCATGAAAGAACAATAGAAATGAACTATATAAAAAAGAATAAACGAAGAAGAACAAAGAATGAACAAAATTCAAAAAATCCAAAAAAGGTTGCAAAAAGCAATGATTATGCGAGCAAAATGACTGATGTTCAACAAAAGTAAACTGTATTTGGTGAATAGCTCATCCGTAAAATTGTGTTTCCGAACATGTTTGCAGCAGTCAGGTAATTTGACCAAAATCCTGGAGGGAGCAAAATTGAAGCCAATTGTCTCAAATCAAGAGAAAATGACAGTAAAAAATAAATAAACCATTTGGTACCATAAAGGTACTATTTAGTACTATAAGAGTACTATAAAGGTACTTTATAGTACTATAAAGATAAATATAAATTAGAAAATTATCTGTTTCTTTTGATGCTTGGATTATGCAGATTTATCTTAGTTTTGACAAGATTTTGGAAGAAGCTAAATTTCAGCTGGGGGAAGGCAAACCGAGGTCTGGGAGGGGCAATTGTCCCCCAGCCCCATAGCAAATTACGCCCCAGATTTGCAGCAACGGTCCCATTTCAAAAATTTGTTGGAGCATTGGAGAGTTGTTTGCAGGAACATTGCCTTTTATACAGGAGGAATGAAACAAGCAATAGCATACAAGCGAGCACCTGATAGTTGAATCAACGCTGAATGAACACAAGATGTTTGTTTAGATTCAAGAGCTTGACAGTACTGACAACCAGACTTTATTTCATGGTTGAGTCGTTAGTAGCTAACGGAACAGATAAATGCAGTTACAAATGAATAGTCTGAAGCTCTGCATCACAACATTAATTTCTTTCATTTGTTATGACACTCGTGTTCATACACCAAGTCATTTTACAAGCAAAGTTTTTTGTTGAAAAGTAACAATTAGAAATCTTTCAAGCTCATTATGTCAGGTTTCTATTAAATAGGCCATTATAAAAAACACCAGGAAAGCAATATTACAAATTTAAAGTACAACAGCTTTCAAAAACACACATGGGAATTTATCGTACGCCTATTGCTATTAGTATACGATGCAAACTATACAATCTAGCTTCTTAGACGTATCTTCCTTACCAGTTTGAACAGTGTCTACAAGTCCTTGGTCAGGCGGAAGCTGTTCAGCATATGAAATAAATTTGTCTTCAATCTTTCTATATTCCTCTCTTTCTACCACTTTTTGAATGTAAAAGTCAAGCGGAGAATTGACATGGCAAATTATAATCTTGCGCGACATATCATTAGCTGAAACGTAAATATAATCAATTCAGCAGTATAATGTGTTAGCATGTGTATAAAAAAAATTAACTCCTTCAGAGTTCTAAGCAAATCTTAAATGATCGACAATAATTTGGCCAGAAGCAACATCATACACCACTAACAATCCAAAGAATAACACATTTATTGAACAAAATGGTTCCATATTTATGGAAAATAAGTTCAAAGTAGTTAACTTACTGATAAAATTGGACGCACAATAGTGGATATCAGGGCTTAGAACATACTAATAAGTAAAGTTTGAAATTTTTCCAAGTCGAGTAGACACATTGACATAATAATAAGTCACCTTAAATTCAAGTATTGGCAATGGTATTTTGCCACCTTGAGCATCTACACTATTGCCAAACATTACTGGTCATTACGAATTATGAAGATATTAAAAGGATCACCAAATTGGGTTTCGGCTCCCCTCCTAAGCTACTTAAAAACTAAGGCATCCACTTCCCCGCACAGGATAGCCTATAATTTATCTTATAAGAACGACAACTCCAAGGATCCTTGAGTGGCCACTTTTGAAGAGTGAAAATATAGTGGTATAGCGATGGATAGCAAATAAATATATTAGTAAAATAATTTAGCTTTTTATCAACGGATAAAAAAAACAAGATAGAATAAATAATTGAAACATAAAAGGAAGTAAAATAAAGAGAAGGAAGATTATGTACGAAAAAATGAGAAAAAAGAAGAGCAAAAAGATCTAAAGCACAAGTGTTGTGCTTAACGTTGTTTATATTAACATATAGATAGTTGTTGTACAAAAATACGGAGCAACTCCTTATAATGAGAACACACTGTACACAGTTAAAGCTCAAAATTATATTCCAATCCAACTGACCCAATATTAATTGCTTCGATAAAAAGTTCTAATGAAATGAGATAATATCTTTACGTAAAAATCGTACTCATAACGTGAGTGAATGCAATTAAAGTTGATCAAATATAAGCAGCCAAATACCAGTCAATGTAAATAAGTTTGAATAATAGTCCACATTTTTTTATGCTTAAAAATGTCAATTTTTTTTATGTTTTTCACGAGTATATCCATTGCAAATAAATGAAGTGAAAGTGGCGTCATTAACTAGTAGGTCTTATACGTAAAGGTCCATTTGCAACCTATGTCTATGGTAACATTTTTGTTTTGGAGGGGGGAGGTGTCTGACCCTGTCCTCTCAAAAATCCTCTCACGAGGCCAAAAGGGTTGATCACCTTCCCCTGTGTATTTATGTGAAGGCAAAAATGCATTATCTTCAAATTTCCCATAATAAAAATTCAGCGATCCTCCCATAATGGCTGATGTAAAACTACGCAATATTATATAGGTGTTAATATTCCTCAATATTTGACCTATGCAGAATTTTTTTTTTTTTCAGCGAATTAAATAACAATCTCTCATTGGTAAATTTATAGCATCCATAATAAAAACAGATGCAGTTATGTCGTTGAAAATAGCACTGTCTCTTGCCTTTAGTATTATAAAGTCTTTGATTCTTACCCTTATGGTAATCAATTCTTCTCTTAAACTTCTGGCCATGGGTTGGTTTCTCTTCATAAATTGGTTTCCGGCAGTTAGCAGTCAGTTGAACAGCTGGGAGTGGCCGCCAAGACACTTCAGATCCTGTGTCCGATGAAATCGAGCCTGCAATATCAAAAGCCATGTTCTTTAATATAACCGATTATTGAACAGAAAGTTTTAAAAGAATTTTATTAAAATCTAACGTGCTTAATACAGCTTAATTCGTTACAGTGACCATAGGTAATAAATTGGTTTCCAAAATCGGTCAAAGTAACATCAACGTTGGACTAAAGGAACGCAATTCCTCGGATGGGTTGATGTAGCTAAAGAAAAATCACGCTTGTTCTAATGCTAAGATAAGGCACGTTAGATTTTACTTTGGCCGATTTTGGAAACCAATTTATTACCTATGGTCACTGTAACGAATTAAGCTGTATAACGAACAATCTTAGCACTTGTTGGAATTGAGAAAAGGATCATATTTTCTGGCAGAATTTCACCTCCGTCTGACGCGGCATGAGGGGTGCCTATATTTACTTGTTGGGAAGTAAAAAATAACCTAATGTTCACCTTTCGCGGCTCATATTCTATATTTTCTTGTGGGGGTTGAATGAGAGAGCCAGAAACTTTCTAACAATGTTAAAAAAATTTTGAAGTAAAGAAGATGACATGTGTGGTTAGGGAAGCTCTCGTTCCCTTACTGCAAAGATTATCCCCATTTTTAGCCTCTACAGCCTCAAATATGTTTCATCTTAACTGACGCTATTAAAAGTTCTAGGCACTCAGACTTTGGAATAACTTAGCAAACGGATCATAACCGAATTACAAAAGTCGTTGCAAGCCTTTAAGGTCACACTCAGTCAAAGCCGCGCCAAATTCTTCAACAATGGGAGACGCACAGCCCACCTCTCACTAGGGGATGAGTTCAAGATTTGAATAGCACTATACATATTATACATAATACAATATACATAAATAACAATACATATTAAAATATATACGGGAAAGCAAGATGGTTGGGCATTACTTTTCCTTAACCGCAACTTATAAGTTGAAATCCATTTCTTTCGAACATTAAATGCTTACACATTTTGTAGGAGAATTGCTCCAAAAAGTTTCAACCACAAATAGCTGTTTTTAGTAGACTTCAAATGAGAAGCATTCTCTAGACAGGCTAGTGCTATTTAAAACTCTGAAGTTCCTCCCAAAATATATATAGGGGTTTCCACTCCAGCATTAACTGCGTACGCTTAACTGGCAAAATTGACTAGACATTTTTTCCAGCAACTAGCCTAAAAATTAAATGCCACAGCAAAATTAACATATAATCCCAAAATATATGCGAAATTACAAGGGAAATACTAAAATTTTGAGACTTTGGTGAAGGCACAGAGACCTGAAAGTCTTTCTTGATTTTTTTTTATAGATTTTTTCCGAGAAGAGGGGGGGGGGCAAATAAAAAAGAAGCAACTTAAATTTTTAGCCTCCATTTTTCGGTTTTTTTAGATAGAAGAAAGGTCCTTCCCACCACTTGGGGTGAGGGGGTTTGTAAGCGTTCATAGAAAACAGCTATTCTACTTGTTCTCTTGTTAACCTACTTGAAACCTTGTCAACCTACTTGTTCTACTTGAAAACCTACTCTTGTTAAGATACCATTCTAATTTATTCTAGAGATAAAGAGCTTTGAATTTTGGTCTGGGTATTTTCACACAATGTTTTTTAGACAAAACCTATTTTTTCCTTTTTATATTTCAAAGATTTTAATAGGGATTGCCATCTAATAGGGACTAAATAATAGAATTGCCATTTAATATTATTAATAATAGGATTGCCATTTAATAGGGGTTGCCATCTGAGACTTCGAAGTTACCACCATGCCCTCCCTAAACAAAGTATATACGCTTTTGAAGGACTGAGCAACTGTCTTTTACCCTATACCAATCAGAACTAAAAACTATTTTTGGTTTTGAGATATTAGCAAGTAACTATAATTAGGACACTTATATTTTATCTTTTAATCAATTAAATAAAAAAACAAGTTTGTCAACTCCAAGTAAGGAGCGACATTAAAACCTAAACCAACAGAAATTATTCCGTATATGAAAGTGGTTGTCCCCTCCTCAACGCCTCGCTCTTTACGCTAAAGTTTGACTGTTTCTCACAACTCTACTTTTTAAAACAATAAAAAACTTTAGGGTAAAAAAGAGAACCTTATTTCAGAGGTTTCAGAGGTTGTTTTTGTTTGCTTTTACCAGAGGTGATCGTACCGAACCAATGGTCATAGAATATCAGGAGGGCTCATTGGAACAGAAATTTAAAGTTCTAGTGCCCTTTTTAAGTGACAAAAAAGATCGGATGGCAGCCAGACTCCCACCCATAGTTGAAAGACCCAATAAATATGCCTCCGGATATAACATGACTCGCCTGGCCCCGGGAGGGAAGGTCTTTAAGTTATAAAATGTGGCTACTGTTTACGCACAGTATTTCGTACCGGTAGGTATGCATACATTTTCAGGGGGAGGGGGGATTTTCTGCTGGTGTTTTTTTTCCACGGAGGAATTTCCCATGGGGAGGGAAGTTTCCAGGTGGTGAACTTGTCAGGAGAAATTTTACACTAGGGGAGTTTGCCAGAATTCCAATACAAAATATTTTTATACGTCTCTATCGGTCTCAATTTTACGCGTGGTGTTAAGGGTAATTGTCTAAGGTGAATTTTCACCGGGATTGAAATGTACAGTGAATATTTACGTAAGGAGGGGGATTTCTACTCAGAGGTGGGGCCAGATTTCCTGGCATTATTAAAAAAACTATCGGAAATTAAATAAAAAAAATCAAGTTTTTTTTCACTGAAAGTAAGGAGCAACATTAAAACTAAAAACGAACCGAAATTATTACGTATATGAGAGAGGTTGCCCCCTATTCAACGCCTCGCTCTGTTCGTTAAAGTTTCAATTTTATACCGATTCTTTAAGAACGACTCCTGAAATACAATGCTCGTTTAATTAGAACAATTAGAAGCTTTTTAGAAGCACTAAAAAACTTTAGCTTAAAGAGCGAGGTGTTGAGGGGATAACCACCCTCATATACGTAATACTTTCTGTTCGTTTTAAGGTTTAATGTTGCTCCTTACTTCCATTTGAAAAAACTTGTTTTTTTGTATATTGTAGCATATACGTAGTATACGCTCTGGATGGACCAGGATGAAATATATATATATATATATATATATATATATATATATATATATATATATATATATATATATATATATATATATATATATATATATATATATATATATATATATATATATATATATATATATATATATATATATATATATATATATATATATATATATATATATATATATATATATATTTATATATATATATATATGTATATATACATATATATAGATTGGTCAGGTTTTTTTATTCGACCTGTAACTTTTGCCTCAACTTTTCTTTTGTCATTATTGAAGACAAATCCCCAAACCTTTGATTCTTTTAATTGTTCAGGTGGTGGGACAAAAATTACTTTTCTTCCAACGATTTATCTAGTACAGGTTTTTGATTTTCAAAGGTATGATAGGCATTGATCACCTTATCCTTGTCAAAATCCAAAACCCAATAATAATTGCTATCATTTTCAGCTTGTTTAGTTCATTTTACCTCGGCTTGTCTTTCGTCATTATGAAATACATATCGCCGAACCTTTGTTTTTTTATCAATGGTATGGTAGGCATTAGATGCTTTATCCATGTCAAAATCCCAAACCCAAGCATCATCGCTATGATTTTCAATTTTGAAACGTTTTGATTCTGGCTGTCCAGGTTGATTTACATTGACTCGCTCACATGTTTGATGTCGCAGGTGCTCTAACCGCGTGTGGCATTGCCTTTCATTTTCATTTTTGACGATTTGGATTTCGATTACTTCAGACAATTTTGTAATTGCCTTTGCTTTAGCTGCCCGTAATAGTGTTGTCGTAATGGATGGTCCAGGCTGTCAATTATCACATCTTATCACATTTGACTGTTCAGGTGTTGGTTCCAAAGAGTTCACATTTATAGTAACTGCCGCTGCAAAATTTCGGCAGTGAGGATAAAACTCCATGCACGAATTGTTCCGAACACTTTAGTGAAATCGCAACTTTAACTAACAGATGTTCCGTTCTTGAGAATCAACTCTGAGCTATTCAATATAAACAATTACCCCTACGAAATGTCCACGAATCACTCCAATCTGATATACATAATCTCCAGAACTTGAATCAGTTGCGAATCCTTTCTCCCGTGCCACCCGTGGAATTACGGACGTCTCCCTTTAGCTCTGAAGTGAATAGTTCTATACAAGCCCCCAGCGATCAGATTTGTAAGTCATTGAGTGACGTAAAAAGTGCATGCAGTGTGAGAATGATCCTTGATGACTAATTTTAGGAAAATGCTAAATTAGCTGACTTAATTGTAACTGATGAGGTTAAGTTTCGTGAAATTCAATCGATGAAGATGGACTGCAAATTGTTTTCGAGAAAATAGTTCAACAAAAAGTTATGCGGAGGTCCTTAACCAATAAAGGGCGTAATATTATATACAGGTTTTCGATAGTGGTTTTTGTAGGAAAAAAATTTTTTGTCAGTATTATGTTTGTTGGTATTTTATCTCAGGATTTTGCAAAAATAGTACTTGTTCTTTCGATCATCTTAATTTATGCGCAGATTTATCATGTGTCGGTAGTGCTTGTAATTTGGCCCACGCTTCAAGGTCTTCCATCGCAATTCAGAATTTAAATTCATCTAAAAACAGAAAAGCTATCCTGGACGTGGGCCAGGCTACGTCTCCATCGGTCCCATGTCACCGTCAAGTGCCCTTGGGCCTAAGCTTTCCAAGTCGGTTCCCTGGTCAGTCCAAGTGCACAAATTTCCCCAGGCCTATTTCGGCGGCGTCATTTCAGTCAAGTAATCGACAAAAATCAGGCATAATTTTTTATTGAATATACCAAAACTGAAATTGCGATGGAAACTGGTGCTGGCACAAGAAGCACCAGTTTACCCCTTTCATTACCAACCAGTAGTCCTCGACTTTTTTTCGAGAGTATCCCCGACGTTTCTTTTCTCCTGATTTTCTCCAAAGTATTAATCCTCGCTTTCAATAGGTTTAACCCCCCCCCCCCTTCATTCAAATCATCAATGTGATATGGTGTGCAGGGATGCTACTATTCCTAATGCTGGGAGTCCAAAGTCCCTGGTCCCCCTTCTGGTCACCCTACTACTATACTAATTGATCTTGAGCATACTCATAGTACCCCCATCCCTACTAAATATGATAAACCTCAGCCATCCCCTGAAAGTGTCCATATACTTCCTCACAATCTAACTTCTTTTTCCAATCGTTTGCCAAATAAAATGGGTGTTTCTGGTACTCATAATAGTAAGCATAAGAATAATAAATGACGTTACCATTTCCCTAGGTTGTTATTAATTAATGCAGAAAGCCTTAATTTTGAAGTACTTAATGAGCTTAAAATTACGGCAAATAGGTTAGCATCAGATTTAATTTGTATAACCGAGATTCAGTCCCAAAACCTAGATACTCTGAAGACAGCTCATTTCAATGAGTTTATTAAACTCCGCCACATGATCACTACCTTGGTAAAAAGGGTGGGGGGGGGGTAATGATTTTTGTCGTGATAATTTGTCGCCAAGGGAAAATGTTCCAGGAATAAATGAGTATGACGAAATAATTTGGATTAAAGTTAATCCGAAAGTTCTACCACACCCATTAACTAATATCAGTGTTGGTTGGTTTTATTATTCACCCGGCCAAAAATCGGAGCAGCGTAAAGATTTCTTGGAAAAACTCCATGCATCGCTTAATTACCTCCAATCTAAACATCCTAATGCTGGGATCCTGCTTACCGGTGACGGAAATGAACTAAATACAAGCCATCTTTGTCGGGAAGCTAATTTAAAACAAATTCTTAATATCCCAAACGTGGCACTTCCCTTGACATTATTTGTACAAACATGTAAGAATTCCATCAAAGATCCAATTCCCTCCACACACTTGGTGGCAGTTACCATCTTACGCTTTCGCTAAATCCGATACAAGATCATATCCGCAGGCATAAATTTGATGTATTTAAGTATCGACCAATTACTGATAGTGGTCTACTCAATTTGGTACATGGCTTTCAGAAGAGCGTTGGGAAGATGTATTTGCTGCCGACGATTCGAATAAGAAAGCCAACTTTTCCAAGAAAAACTTATCAATAATTATTTACTTCATTTTCCCAAGGTCAAAAAGAAAAAGATGTTCTAATGATAAGCCGTGTATAAATGATGAAATGAAAAGTTTAATCCGACAAAAATTAAGACTGTTCCGCCATGGAAAAACAGAAGAAGCTAACCTACTAAGAAAATCTACAAAAAAGCAGATTCGGAAAGCTTCAGCCCAGTATTACCGTAATAGAGTAAGTGAACTCTTTAAAGCACGACCGAAAGAGTGGTATAATATGGTATAATACAGTCAAGAAAATCAGTGGTAAAACAGTAAAAAAAAATGTTGACTTTAATCCCCCTGAAACTACAGCTAACTCATTAAATAAACACCTTGCCGCTATTGTACAAAGCCTCCCTGCTCTCTCATGTAATATTCCCCGCCCCCAGCACAGGACCAGGATATCCATGTAGTACAGTCTGTTGATGCTGAGGCGAAAATGCGTCCCCTTGACATCCCAATTGACTTAGTAAAAGCATTTCCTGATAAGTTATCAAAACCTTTTTCAAATATCTTAAATACAATAACTAGAAGTGGTTCATTCCCAAAGTGCTGGAAAAAAGGATACATTACACTCATACAGAATAAAGGTGTTAGATTGGATTTTATGGAGTCCGACCGATTACATTAACACCAATATTCTCTAAACTGTACGAGAGTTTCGCAGCAGATTGGCTTATCAACGAAACGTTACCTGGTCAGTCTCCTCGATACTGTATATAAATTACTTGACGAGCCAGATACCTGGCTCAATATCCTTTTAATCCTCAAAGGCTTTTGATCTGGTTAGTCATAATCTTTTATTTGAAAAATTGCTGAATGAATTTAATGTACCACATTTTCTAGTCAATATTATTGCATCTTTTCTGTCAAACAGGAGTCAAGTTGTAAAGTATAAAAATGTTTATTCTGATTCACTCCCTATTTTTTACGGGTTTCCGCAGGGTTAAGCTTTTAGGTCCTTGACTGTTTTTGGTAATGATTAACAGTCTTGCTAACAAATAAGCCTATCGATGGAAGTGTGTGGTCAATAATGCCCAATCAAAGATGAAAGTGAACCCCCATAAATCTCATATTATGACCTTTAATTTTCTTAAATCACCAACAGTTTTCCTTTAGTTTTAGTTTTCTTTATAACACCAACACCTAATGAAATAATTACAACAAAAACTAAACTCTTAGGGGCCACACTGTCTAGTAAGAAATTTGAGGCCCACATTTACTCTTTTGTTAAACAGGCTGGTACATCTCTGTCTCTCCTAAAACTATTTGCTAAATTTTCATTCCCAAAAGCATGTATCCTCCGCCTTTATCTATCTTTTATCCGTCCACAGCTCGAGTATGCTTTCTCAGTGTGGCATTTTAGTCTTACGGTGGATCATTCCGATAAGCTAGAAAATATCCAGAAGAGAGCCCTGATAATTATTTACGGTCAGGGCAAAGTGACTTACATTCTCCTCCCCAAGGAATTCCGCCTCCCTACCTTGGCAGCCCGACGTCTTACTCTGCAACAATTTTGGAAACAATCTACGTCGTAACATCTACGCTTTCGATGTATACTCCCAGTCCCTTATTGCCTTCCAAATCCCCGTTCACTGATATGAAAAGCACAAAAATTCCGGTTTTAAATCCTACTAATGCAAGATATGAGCGTTATAGAAAGAGCTTTTTACCAGCGTTTGTTGAGATCAAAAATAAATGAAATTTGTAATGCATCACATTAATGTGTTATTTGTATTGTTAATGTGTTAGTTTTTTTTTTTTTTTTCATTTTTATTTGACAGGGCAGTTGGATTCATCTCTGTATGTTTTTTATAATGTACTTATGTTTTTACCTATGCCCTCATTTTTATTCATTTTGCTTATATTACTTACTTTTACTTATTTTACTTACATTTTACTTATGTAATTATGTTTGTGTACTTAAGTACTCATTTTCATTCATTGTCGTTATTTTATTTGACAAGCTAGTTTGGTTCATCGCAGTAGGCAATGTTTTAATATTTCAATTATGTACCTATGTTTTTTTTGTGTATACAATGTAGGCTAGCTGACTGTAGGCAATAAGTTCGGCAGTCATATGTTGACTGGTCAGATTGAAAGAAATATCTGGGAATTTTCTTCTGACACAAAACCAAGCTGCATGTGTCTCTAGGGGCAAAAAGAGGGTTTGATTCGATCTGATCGAGGCAACTTCAGTCCAGAATTTACGACAAAATGATCCCCTTCCCAAAACTTTCCAACATCATCCTTCCTACATGATGAGGTCGAGAAAAAAGAAACTCAATATATAAGACAAATTGTGTTTTACCAAGTCAACGCTATTGTGCAAACTATTATAGTGGCAGAAAAGAAAGGTTTTTCAAAGAATTACCTTTTTCCTATCTTTTAAATACCATCTTTTCTTGTCTGTTCTTTCAAATGTCTTTTCTCACCAATCACATTCTAAGAAGTGTAATAAGTGTAATTCTAATAAGTGTAAGGGAAAAAAAAAGGTAAAAACAAAAAATTGAAAAAAATTCATAAGGAAATGTATCGTACTGTGTCTACTCCTTTCAGAAGCTGAAACTAAAGAACGGGTTGGCAAACTCGTTGGTAAGGAAACTGTCGGTCGTTCAATAAGCTTTTGGAGCTTGGAACGTCCATGTTCACCAAGTTCAGATGGCCTAATGAGCTTTGGCGTCTCCCCAATGATATCAAAAGCTACTGACTTAAGGAAATTCTGTAAAGCATCATAAAATTGTCTAAAAAGGAAAGATAAAGAAGCAAGTTACTGAAATAGCATCAGTATTGTAAATTACACATTATTTACAGGAAAAAAAAGAAAGAGAACTTGGAGCTTTTAATTTAACAAGAATATTCCCTAAAAAATATGGTAACATAAAAAACAGAATATTTATTATGGTAACCACCAGAAATATTAGAGGCTAATTATAAATGCAATTAAACTGCGTATACGCGCAATAATATACATAAATTGTAATCTTGTTGAAAGATTTCCCTTTTAAACAAGCTACGACAAAATATTATAATTTATCTCCGTTCTGAACTAACAACTAAAATGATACCTTCTTACTCCATTAAAGTCACTAAATTTTACTTTATTGGACTCTCAGAAGTCGTTTAAGTGCATCCCAGTCATTCCTCATTTTAACGCTTGGATACAGGCCTATGCTATATACAAACATTGGCTGATTTAGTAGGTTAGTAGTATTTTTAGCGCTTATTGCCCATAAACGGCTGGTTCATAATTTTACATAAAATACTTAAAAAAGAAAAATTTTTGTTAATAGCCTAAGCTTATATCTCGGTATTCGGGAATTGTGGCTAGGATGAAGATTTTAAGCGACTTTGAAAATCCAATAAGTACAAATTTTCTGAACGCAATGAAATATAAACTTTGTTATAGTAGTTCTTAATCTAGAATATAGGTTGAACCGCACCGTTATCTAGTAAAATATTTTGGATCTCAAAATTCTAATCAAGATAAATTTATACAAACTACAAAGAAACATAGAAACTTCAAGCCATTTTCTTTTAAAGACAATGGTTTTACTTGGGTGTCAGTGAACGAAATTAATTACAATCACTTTCAATAAGCTATACTGAACAAGTGGATAGAAATAACTTTAAAAGTGACAACATCTCATGTTTAGCTCCTCCCACGGAAGGCTAAACTTGAATTCACTGAATTATCAGAATTTACATTTGCATGAGAGAAGATTCATACCTGGTACGTCAATTTTTAACAGTACGTGATCATGCATAATTGTATTTTGCAGAACAATTAGAATAATGATAAGTAGAAAATTATCAGAGTCATGGGTGTTTATAAGTCTCAAATCACGAAAATTCAAAAATAAATTGTATATGACAGTTTTTTAGACTACATTTGTTGCATAAAGACATCCTGCTGAATCAAGTTTCAAAAGCATCAAACACGTTTTTATTTAGAAGTTACGGTAACGTGGTAGTTCAAACTTTTATGTACCCGGCACAGAATCGACCGTTTTAGCTTCTCTACAATTAAGAGATATTTCAAGCAATGGAATGCCGATGACAATCATTATTAAAGTCTAGATGATGAGTGTTACTTCAAAAATACCAGGAAAAGATTATAATTTAATTGTAGATAAAAATAGTTGGACTATTTTGTTTACTAGTAAATAGAGAGGTGAAAGACAAATCGTTTTTTTTTTTCGTTTACAGGAATGTCATGGCTTTTATTGTGTTTCTTTATCCTTTTTTCTTATTCTTCTTCTGAATGGTATATAATTCTAACACACCATTAACTAGTTTATGCATATACTCTATTTAAAAATATTTCCCATCTAACTTTAATAAATGACTGACAATAAAAGTTTCTTAAGTGGCACTTACTGATATTCTGGAGGCAAAGTTGATGTTATAGAGGAGTGACATGGCTGACTAGGCTTAACATCGCTTGATTTCTCGATGAATTTAGACGACAGTAAAGTAGGCAGGTCATTATACTGAGCAACCTCTTCCAAATGGTCTAAAGCTGCTGCATAATTAGTCGGTGATTTCTCGACCCATGATTCTAACGACTTCAGGGAGTTCTCCAACTTTTCACACTCTTTGTCCAAGAACTCGACCTAAAAAAAAAGAAAAAAAAACTTATCCTTAACGAGCTTGACTAGTGTTATCAGTCAGAGGTAACGCTATAGCGTTGTCTAAATAAGGAGCCATGTATCCAGCCACATTATATGGAAAGGATGGTCGTAGCAACTTGGGAAGGAGCTCATTCGACAGGATATTGAAACTTCTAGTACCCTTTCTAGCAGCTGAAAATGGTTGAATGGAAGCCAGTCCTCCTTCCATGCCCTTTTCTGCTACAATTTCCTCATAACCATCCTGGCATCGGATCAAAGTTTGCATAGCCATTTTGTTCAAAGACGTCAAAAAATGAGTTTGTTCTACGATTAAACTAAATGTTTTTTGTACTATAGCCCCAGATTCCCGGCTAGAGTACACTCCAAAAACGACACGTATTCCTGCGTAAATCAAAAGGCACTAGGTGTAAATGAGTTCTTAAATTATCTGCAATATCTGGGGATTCTAAATAAATCGAGTTGAAACTTTCAGCAAGTGTTGGGTCAATTGAACCTGCAAGATATATTTTTCCTCTGGTCGTCTAAATATGTTTTGTCTACGATTTACCAGGAACTTTTTGCACTATAAGAACAAATTCCCGAAGTTTCTTAAGGGTATACTCCGGAAACAGCAGGTGTTCATGAGTGCATCAAAAGACGCTATGTTTACCTGAGTCTTCAAGTATTGGGCCAACTGAACTTTCTAAATATATCTTATCTCCGATTCTTTATTTATGTTTTGTCTGCGATCAACGTAAACGTGTTTGCACTATACGAAACTATGGGACTTACAATGTTTTCACGGTGAAGTAACAAGGTAAATCAAAAGACACTGTGATCCAAGGTAAACAAGATCTGAAATACCATGGGAAAGGCATGAGAGATTGCCTCATATTTAACTTGAGGAATTGAACAGAGAAAGGCTAAACATAATTTGCTTCAAATATACATGAAGTTTTGGGACTTTAAGCCCCTATGGGACTAGAGACTATTCAAAGTAAAGAAATTATTTAAATCGAAAGACATACTCCATTTACCATTTATCAACAAAATCTCAGAAGCAGCTTGGAACAGCGAGAGGAAACTTTCAAGGGATGTTGGGAGGCCAAGAAGATCTCGAATTTTGACTAGGGGAGAGGGGGTGGAGTAGAACCTATTTACATCTTAGTAGCAAGGTAAATAAAAAAAAAAGTATACATTGCCGTGTTATAAAAATATCTGCAATGCTTCGAGAATAGATTGAAGTTTCATTTTTAGAATCTTTAAGAAGGTTGAGGGAGGAGGGGGGTTGTAATTTATGTTCATTTTAAGCTTGGTTTTAATTAAGTTTGATTCCTTACTTTTCTTTGAGAAATTATATTTAAAAGTTTTTTAATTGATCAATTGGAACAAGAATCACGTACCCTGTAAAAGATTTTGAAATGACAATTTCACTATCATTCAATAGCTGAAATTCTGTTTTATGCTTTTACCAAGATAAATTTGAAAATTGCTTTGCGCTTTTTTGGGCTGGTTGAAAAGGTTATTCACCCACACGCAAAAATGAAAAAAAAAATTCAAACAGGCTTAAATAATTCCCTTTGAATGAATCTAAGTAACATTCATAATCGAGTTTTGGTTAATGGGCTAGATCTTAAATTAACAAATCCAATGATAGCCTACAAGTAACTTGTCCTTTTAGTACATGTTTCAAGTGTAGGCTTGTCACAAAATAAAAAGTTTCAAAGAGAACATAAATCTTAATCATAAATAAGATATTCTTGAATTATATTATCTAACGGTTACTCTTTAAGCAGTCGAATGAAATCAATGCCATGAAACTCCTTATATCCTTCCTGCACCAAATTTCCCTAATTTTTGAGGATTGAACGACGGCTTCCCAGATTCTTCCTAGATTCATACAACTTCATAGAAATAAATAAAACAAATCCTTTAAACTTTCTACTGAACTACGATGCAATTGAGATAATTTAGTATTAAAAAGTAATAACGTTTAGGAGTAATTTGTAATGGACCAGAATATTTGAATTTACGTTTTTGCAGTTTCCTTCATCTCCTAAGGGGCAGAAACCACTTTCTTATATCAAGTTCAGAAAAAAAAGATTGCAACAAGCTGAATTTCAGAAGTTGAAAAGTACTTAATTACACAATTTATCTAGACAAATCAAAAACTTAGAAAACCTCTCAGAACTGTCAGGGACTTGTGTACGATACCGAAGAATCAAGCATATGATTTACATGAAGTTTTACAAATATTACACTTACCAGTTTTTTGGATTCGATAGCTTCAAATTCAAGTTTTTGTTGAACAATATCTTCGACAGAGGATAGAACTATTTGTAATTTCCGTTCGAACTTCAGGAACTCGATTTTGATATGGTCTACTATCTTCGTGTTTTTCTGCTTTAAACTTGACTCGATTGAACTGAGTTGCTAAAATACATTAAAGAAAAATTTAAATAACGGAGACAAGAGACAACAGATGAGAGAGATTTTGTCACAAAACTTAAGATAGATCACGAACGATACAAAGTTCGTGACTGCCACACATGGGCATAGTAGGTGCGTCCTCAAAGCTTCAGTGCAACTCATTATAAACAAGGAATTATCCGTGTACCCTTTGGAGAATTAGCACCACCTTTATCAAGGATGTGTACGAAGCCATTTTGTTTGGTCCATATCTGGCTTGGTCGACATCTTGGACCAAAGTGGACCATAGCTTTATTAAGGATTTCAAGAAGCCATTTCGTTTGGTCCATATCTTGTTTCATTTGATACCAGATTATCCATAAAGGTTGCCACGTACATGGACTAATTGTTCATACAACCGACAGTTTTTTTAGAATGTCAATACCTAATTTTAAACGTTTATCATGCAATTGATGTAGCCTGTCATGCAATCGATGTACTCGATATATGAAAAAATGATATGTGCTTGCAATGCAAGTTAAAGAAGGACATTACTGAAAGCTTTGAATTTCAAAGCGTTACTGAATATCGAATCTTAGACTCAACTCCCTTTACAATAAAATGTAACAAGGCCTGTTCAGAAAGTAACTTACATTTTGAAATAATAATATGAAAAGCGAAGAATCCTGTTATTGCATCCATTGGAAGGCGATACGCTTAAAATAGAAGTCACCATAGATTTCTAAAAAAAATCAAAAAAAATCCGAGCTTAGTATAAATAAAATTGTAATAGCATATAAAACTATAAATACAACCAGCGTCCTTTTTTTTAATTAGTGCAATAAATGATCAAAAATTTTATCAAATGATCAAATCAATGAGCAAAAATGATCATTTAAAACTGGTCACCCAGGATATATGTAAAAGTGTGAAGTTCATGAGACGGTTGGAAAGTTGCTTCTTTGACTCGTAAAAAACAACTGACGCCGCTTTGTCAGGTCCACATGCTTTCTGAGTATCTATTTAAAACCATATGCGAGTTTTTCACATGCCTTCTTTCTTTCGGTAACCAGGATAGTATTCCGGTTATCTAATGTAACTAAAACACTCCATCCAAATCAATCAATTTATTCTGTGAGTAGCTCGACAATGAATTTTTTTTGCGCAATAAGGATGATCTTACGTCCCCTACAAAATTCATCCCGTCTCCTTACTTAAAAATTTATATAACCGGTCATAGCTACCTAAAATACTTGCTACACAAAACTGAAAAAAAATGGAATTTCACTTTGCAAAGTTGGTGATATCGAAAACTTATATTATCTCCTCTTTGAGGTTACCAATAGTTCTTTAACGTCTTCGATTCTGATAAGACGATCAATACTAAGTTAATTTTTACACAATTTGTCCTCAGTTAAAAAACATAGTCTTTACTACCACAGCTTTTGATTGATACAAACCCTTCCAATCAATCAAAGTAGAAGGATTCAAAGATGATGTGCTTAGAGTTGAAAGTTCCTAAATGGCAGGCCATTCTCCTATGACATGTTCCGTTCACGCTTTTGTATAATATAATTCTGAAATATGAGTCGGACTATGACATATAGTGTTTTAATATGGGTGAACTTAACATTGTATACACACTATAATTTTTTTTGTCTTGGTGGTTTTTTTTAATATTTAGGTATAATAACAAAGACTTTCAGCGCATTGACTTTCTTTTGTAATCATATTTACTGTAGATATGGAATACCAAGTTTCCGCTTCAGTCACAAATAAAGTATCAGTCTATATCAATGGAACTTGCAAAGCAGAATCGCCAGCTTTAGTCTTTCATTGAGGATTATTTATAGCAAAAGGGTAGAAGTAGGATTCATCCATTCACGACTTAAAGGTTCCTTCCTTCACGCTAAAAGGCAATACCTCATGAAACATAAAACGAACGTTTTAGCCAGGCACGAGAAAAAAAAAACAGGACAGAAATTTGAGTATAACTTTCGAATCCTGAATTCAATTATTATGCCCCCACACTTCTAATTCAATTATCTATACCAATTAAACGCATTGTACATATTCATCCTAATCCCAATAAGCATAAATTAAGCAATAGTACAAAAAGAGGGCAATTAGGTCCCCTCTTAAATGGCATAATTTTTCATAGCTTTTAGTTTTAAATGCACTCTTTACATTCGCCTGATTTTTTTTTTTTTTTTTTTTTTTTTTTTTTTTTTTTTTTTTTTTTCAATGACGGTTGCAGTCATAGCTGCAACATAGGAACAAGCAAATCACAGCCAACGCCAACTGACAATTAAAAACCACATTCAAAAATACACATTAAATTTGAAAGGGTAGTTATTGTACACTGATTCAGGAATGATAACTACTGTTCATGTTAAGCTTAAGAGTAAAAAGTACTGGCGAAAACAAATTTATGGGAATTTTGAAAGAGCTTAAAAATCATCGAAAGCAGTGGCGGATCAAAATAAAAAGTATTTAAATTACTGAACATTAGATAAAAAAGAAGAGGGTTGCACGGACTCTAGATGCCCTCGAAAATGACGGCCAAAGCCCTAAGGGTATCAACATTTTTTTACATGGAAGAGGTCTCACGCTTGAAAAATGTTTATATTCTCTTTTTTTGGCTCACAAATCCATAAGTTGCTTTTACAAAAGTTGTAATTTAGACATGTACGTACATATCGAAAACCATTGCGGTTTTCTAACCTAAAAAGGCTAATTTTTATGCCTGTAACAACCAAAAGTCCTGAGTAGGACCTCCAGTCAAACCATAGTGGGAAGACACACCGGCCAAACCTTTAGAGGAGGATCAGAAAACTACACAAAAATCATACATAAACTAATACACATATTGGAACTAAGGAAGACTATTGGTTTTGCTCCTGAACAGAAAACTTCAAACTCTGCATAAGTAGCGGTGCACATAGGTCAATTCTTTGGTGGAGGACAACAAGATTTGAGTACAAATCTAACACAAATAAATGAAGATATTAAGAATATACTTAAGAACACTTTTACTTTCAATACCTTCCCCTCCTCAGAAAACTTCTTGTCTTTGTGAACCTCTGTGCATGCTATTAAAATAAGCCTGTCAAAATTACTGAAACAAAGAGGACATACCGAAAGAGTCATACATATCTGACTTCTAGTTTGAAGTCCTATATCATAGGCAGCTTCCTGTTGACTCTTAACCTAAAATGAAGACAAAATTACATAAATATCTCAAAACTACATATTTCAATATATATATATATATATATACATATCATAAGCAGCTTCCTGTTGACTTTTAACCTAAAACAAAGACAAAATTATATAAATATCTCAAAACTACACATTTATATACATATTTATATATATATATATATATATATATATATATATATATATATATATATATATATATATATATATATATATATATATATATATATATATATATATATATATATATATATATTTGTATTGCAAAATTTTCAACCAAAGCAAAATGGTGCTGAATAAACATTCATATTTATCACTTCAAGTATATTTTCAAAGTATTATGATTCATACAGGTTCTTTCTCCTAATTTATAGCCCTCCATAGTGCAGGAGACAACAAAAAAAGCTTGTATTTCTAATTTTATTGAAGCTCTGTAACAAACACATTTTTGTAATGCCCAATGTAACTTATAGACTTGAAAAACTGTTCTTGCACATGTTCTGAGATTTTGTGGTGATTTCTTAAAGCGATTGCGTTTTTTATTTAGCCAAAATATTACTCTTTCTCGTCCTCCATGTTTTTACACATCCCCGGCAACACTCCGTTTATTAATGCTAATGTTTTTTTTTTTTTAACTTCAGTTCCATTTCCTGTTGTGATTTAATATCGTTTGAGGTTTAATTTGTTCATTGAAAGTGTCTGTTTGTTTTATGTTCAAAATTTGTGTGAGGTAATTTATGCTTAAATTAAGTTTTAAACCAGTTATTTACCATTCGCAGAAAAACTATGTTTTACTTGTCTTGTCAATAGCCTCCTTTTATGCTTCTGCATAACTTAGTCTCACTTAGGACAGTCTCAATATGAGTGGGAAAATACTGCACTTCTATTATATGACGGAAGATATAAAGAACAAAAAGCATGAAAGATGATGTTCAAATTTCTAAATTCAGAGTTCTGGTTTTCTTTTAAGAGTCAAGAGTGATCAGAGGGCAACTAGATCCCATCCACGCCCTCTTTTCTCCAGATGCACCCAATCAAAATTTTAAGATAGCCACTTTGTTCAAAATGGTTCAAAAATAATATAACAATGAACAAGTCCAGGAGTTCAAATATCTTGGAAGTTGGATCGAATATAATGGCGGAATAGTCAACAAGATAAAAAGAAGAATTGGACAAGCAACATCGGCATCCAACAAACTGAAATTAGTATGGCGAAGCAAAAAAATACTCTTTGCGTCTAAAGCTCCGTTTGTTGAATAGCAACGTTATATCCATTCTCCTGTAAGGGAATGCTGGAAGCTGAATGTCCAGCTGGAAAGATGTATCCTAGCATTTGAAAATGTCTGCCTCAGAAGAAAGTGGAAGGCCAGGGTCAAGAACGTAGTGGTCAGCAGACAAACAGGTCAACCACCAGTCACTGACCTCCTGAAGCAGAGAAGATCGACCTATCTTGGTCATGTCCTCCGAATGTCAGGAGACTGTCTTCCGAATACTGTCTACGAGTGGCAACTCGAGGGTGGGCGAAAAAGTGGGCGACCGAAACACATCCTCCAATGACAGTACGACCGAGATATGTAGAGTGCTGAGCTGTCATTCCAACCACAGTGGGATGACGCCACGGCTGCTGCTCCGCTCCTGGACGTCTGGCGAGGGTTTGTTGATGCCCTATGTGCCACACCTAGCCCTAGAGGAAAAGGTCTAAGGTAAGGTAAGCTTACACTTTGCTTCTTTCTTAGTAATGATATTAGAAACTTACCCTTTAGGAAGAACATGAACCAAGACCGAACACCGACAGATTATTCTTCACCACTGACCGATCGCTCTTGATGAGCTAAGCATTAACATGTTACAATAACAAGTTTTACAAGTTGTATTAACAAGTTCAAACACAAGTCTTGAGCCCTACCTATCTTCCGCTTAAGAGGCTAACCGACACAGTATTAGCTTGCATACATAAAACATTATAAGAGTGTCAGGAAATAGCGAATGAAGCTGATATGAGACATTTACAGTGAATTTTGAGGCTGTCTCTAGGGGACGTATTTTTTTTTTTTTTTTTTTTTTTTTTTTTTTTTTTTTTTTTTTTTTTTTTAAGAAAATATTTATCTTGGAACATAATATATTAACGTTTTGAGCGATTGAAAACATCAGCGCGTTTAACCGATGGGAAGAAACACAACAAAAGCGTTGACCAAAAACCTTTGTCAGCAAAGCCGATCAAAGATTGCTGCGTTTCGCAGGTAAAGTAAATCTATTTTTCACCTTTAAACAACTTCGCTTAAGTAGTATTTTTACATTTCTTCATAACTTTGTCTGAAAAAGATAACAAACAAATGTTGACCCAACTTTGTAATCAATTTTCACCCATTAATATCTCAACCCGAGACCCAATGGAACTGAAATTTTGCATAAATATTTTTTTTTCCAATGATAATGCATTAATCACATAAATTCAATTGCCAAATCTCCGTATATTCTTATATATTGTTCCGTGCATCAAAATCAAAACAGGCGACAAATTTTGTTCTTTTGTTTTTTCGGCTGTTTGTTTTTTATGAACTTGGCAAAAATAGCCGCTAAGCATTTAAACTAAACATAAATAATAAATATACCTTATCAATAATTCTAGCAACATCATGATCTCTATGTAAATTGGAGATCGCACACGTTGAGCAGCACTCCACCTGATCTTCTTCACAGTAATATTCTTTTCTTAGCTTATGCTCCTCACAAATCTCTTCAGGAAAATTTGGCAGGAAAGACAAATCAATTTGGTGAGCCTCATGTTTGGATAGAATACGAGACTGATGCACCTAAGTACAAAAATACAGAGTTTGAAAAAAAAATTCACGATAAAATATATTACTTAAGTGTGTTAGAGGTTTCAAAGATAGATAAGAAAATGGCTCGAGAATGCAATTTCTTTCCATATTCTTTTTTCTTAAACGTCAAAAGGCACCTTGTTGACGAGCGCAACATGTACTACAATCCATGGAAATAAAACATTTATTATGTTTTTATAACATTCATTATATCTGACTGAATAGCCAGACGATAAAATTAGTGTGCAGAGGTAGAAGTATGTGTATATGCCCTTTTCTTCTCCCAAGAATGTCAAACTCGGGGGATACGATTTTTGTCAAAATCCCCGTTCCCAGCAATAAAAAATTATGTGCTATTGGTCTAAGCAGTTAGCCTTGCTATCTTGACGGTTATCAATTGTCCAGCAACTTGGCACACAAAACGAACATGGACGACTTTTCTTCATTAGAAATAAATTTTTATTTCTAAATATTTGATTGATCGAGAAGTCTTATCTTGTGTCATCTAAGGTAGCAACCTTTGATAAATCCCTGACTCGGTACTTTGCCATGACCACATTTTTTTAGCTTAAGAAAGAGAGACAAGACGGGCTATATACTTATTTTTCCATTCTAGGAAATATAACCAGTTTTTTTTTCAGCTTTTGTTTCTAAGGTTGATCTTGCAAATCTCTTTGGTTTATTTTTTTTACTGCTATAACGAATGATTTTATTACGTATATGTTATCATCCAAAATTATTCTTTTAATTTCTATCTCTTTTTTTGTGAAACAAAAAGATAGAAAAAAACAATCGGATCAGTTTGACTCATTAAAGGCACTACAACTTTTGATTTCCTATCAAATGAGCCCCTTCCGAATTTTATAGGACCACGCATTTCATATGAAGTGCCTCTGAAAAAAAAATAATACATTGAAGCTTTAAGACCCTTCGCTATCGGCAACGCTATAGAGTTGCCCACAGACAAGTCTTGAATGACTACATTCCCTTAATTTCTTAACAATACTAATACAATATTTTATTATAATGCCGTCTGGCTGCATCTCCTAGATCCTCGGAAATTTTATCAATGGGCTTTATTTCCTATCGTTTTAATTTACATTTTATTCTCTTAAGATATACCACTCAAAAACTTCTTGTATAGTCCTCTTCTTTCTTCTATCAAGCTTAAAGAGTTTTCACTAATATCCCTAGTTCCGTTTCTAATTTTCCTCCTTATTTCCAACCCTGTTCAACTCTCCAGTTTCACATACAACTATTCTTATAAGGTTTCTATTCTGGAATTTGTCAACGTCATAACTGCCAAGAAGGTAGTTACATTTCTTAAATGTCTTAAATTAACTATAGAAACTACTAGACGGGCAATCCTTATTTAAAGGCTCTTCTATATACCCTAGTGCCCTGTGTTGATCCTGCCACCTTTTGACTTAAAATAACGTAATAAATAAGGTTGTCCACCTTATTATCATGTGGATACCGTGTTAAATTATGGGCCATTTTATTACCTGATACCGTATTGATTACAGCTAAGATAACTATAGCTACAACAATGTAGCAGTCTTTTACCGCTGCTATTTTCTATCCCTATATGAAATTTACTAAAGATAGGACGATATTTACCGGTATTTACACCAAACTGTATTGTCTAGTTATAACAACATAACAATAACTTTGTCTAGCCATAATTAAGCAAGGATAATTATTATTGTAACTGTACGTGAAATTCGTCTGAGCCAACACCGTGTCCGTCGATCGATTCTAAAGGGGCATATACAACTATGAATCATAGCTCGCTTTTTGACGGGTAAAGTGCTCAACTAAAATTATTCTATTAACACCTTCCTAGCCTAAGCGAAAAATCAGAAGCTTCCTTACTCATTAAGAGCCCTAGTCCCTGCCCATATAGCTCATCCTTCCAACTAGAATAAATAAATTCTCTATCACCCCATTACAACAATCCTAACCATAGAAAGCGAGCTTCTGAGACTCATAACGAGTCTAGATCAAGACATCTGAATTTGCCAGCAAGAACGTTGATACGATAGTTGTCCTTTAATGTTGCAACGTTTCATTTCGCAATTTTCACACTATTTAAATCGCTGAAATTAGTCTGGCCTTAAGAAAACCAATGGGTTCACCAATGCAGTACAAGGACTAACAACTTCTTCTTGTGTCTACAGAGAGCAACAAAGCCGGCTTAGAGGAAGACTGATAGAAGTTTCTTAGACCTCCAGTTGATTAGAGGCTTTGCGCTTACCTGGGCCCATCTTGGTCAGTACATGGTTTGACACACTTAGGATGCGCTATTATCAACATAAGTCGATGTTCTGTTCAAGCAAACTTAAGCCTACGATCTCAGACTCGTTAAATATTTATACTTATAATATGATAGGCAGCGCAAAAGCGCTGCCTAAGTAAAGAGCGATGTGAGCACAATGTATTATTTATTTCTGTTTGGTTTTAGATCAGGACACTTCGTATCAAAGGAGTTGTTGTAGAAACTTCGAAAAGGACTCATTCGATTGGAAATTGGAAGGGCTAGTGCCCTTTTAAATAGTCGAAAGTGATTGGACGGTAACTGACACCCCTTCCACGCCCACCGTTTCCCCAAACACCTCCAATCAAAATTTTGAGAGAGCCATTTTGTTAATCGTGGTTGAAAGGTCCGGAATTATGGTTTTGAGGATGACAACCACCCAAGAGCCTTCATGACAAGGGATGTAACCCTGGGGGTATATGGGATTTGTATAGAAAGGCTGGTCGAATAAACTTCGGAGGGTTGACTGGATTACTAATCAAAAGTTTTAGTGCTATTTCTCAGACTCAAGAGTGATGGGAGGGTGGATACCCCCACATACACACCTCGTATTTTCCCGAAATACATCTGATAGAAATTTTGAGATTACTATTTGTTGTCGTCGAAACTTCGAAAAAGGCTCATTCGATTGGAAATTAAAAGGGCTAGTGCCCTCTTTAATAGTCGAAAGTGATTGGAAGGTAACTACCCCCCCCCCCCTAATACGCTCACCATTTCCTCAAACACATCCGATCAAAATTTTAAGATAGTCGTTTTGTTCAACATAATTGAAAGGTCAGGAAATTATGTCTTTGAGGAGAACAACCCCCCAGAGCCCTCAGGGCAAGGGTTATAAGTTATGCCCTGGGACATATAAGGTATATATAAAAAGGGTGATCGTATAAACTTTGGAGGGGGCTCATTGGATTAGTAATCAGACATTCTAGTGCCTTTTTTAAGATTAAGTGTGATTGGAGACCTGCCACGCCACGTACTGTCCCAAAATGTATCTGATTTTTGAGATTGCCATTTGTTGTCGTAGAAATTTCGAAAAGAGCTCATTCGATTGGAAATTGAAAGGGCTAGTGCCCTTTTTAATTTTCGAAAGTGATTGGAAGGCAACTAGCCCCTCCTCCCACGCCCACCATTTCCCCAAGCACATCCAATTAAAATTTTGATATAGCCATTTTGTTTAACGTAATTGAAAGGCCTGGAAATTCTGTCTTTGAAGATGACAACCCTCTCCCGCCAGTGCCCTCATGGCGAGGGTTGTAAGTTATGCCCTGGGGGCATGTAAGGTATGTATAATAAAGGTGTTCGCATGAACTTCGAAGGGGGCTCATTGGATAGGCGATTAGAAATTCTAGTGTTCTTTTTTAATACTGAAAGTGATCAAAGGGTGGATACCCCCTCTACTTCGTACTTTCCCAAAATGCATCTGATATAAATTTTTAGATGGCCATCTTTTGTCGTGAAAACTTCAAAAAATTATCATTCGATTGGAAATTGAAAGTGTTGCTTTTTTTATTAGTGAAAAGAAATTGGTCGGCAACAAGCCCCCCCCCCCATGCCCATCAATTCCCTAAACATATATAATCAAAATTTTAAAATAGCCATTTTGTTTAGCGTAGTTCAAAGATATGGAAATTATGTCTTTGAGGATGACATCCCCCCAAAGCCCTCAGCAAAAGAGAGCGAGGGGATATAAGGTTTTTGTGGAAAGGGTAGTCGTTTAAACTTTAGATAGGGCTGATTGGAGTGAAAACTAGATATTCTAGAGCCTTTTCTAAGAGTCAAAGTGATCGGGGGCAGTCCCTACCCTAGGTCTTATTTTCCATAAAAGCAAAGCATCCGATAAAAATTTTGAGATAGCCTTTTGTTGAAAAATCGTCGAAGATCATATACTATGGCCGTTGGGCTGGACAGAATCCCCCAGAGTCTGGGGGTAAGGGTTGCAAGTTATGCCCCAGGGGAATATATGGAAGGGGTGGCCGTGTGAACTTTAGATAGTTCTAGTTCCCTTTTAAGAGTCAAACATGACGGAGACCAACTAGCATCCCTCCCTGATATCTTCTTCCCTCAAAACACATCCAATTGAAGTTGTTAGACAGCCATTTTGCTACCAATAGTCTAAAAATCATATAGCAATGCCTTTAGGTTGGAAACAATCCCCCAGAGTCCGTGGGCAAGGGTTGTAAATCATGCATCAGGGCATTTAAGTTTTTTGGAAACGGCTGGTCGTAAAGGTTTTGGATCGGATGGAGCTCATTTGATTGAAAGTCTGAACTTCTAGTGCTCTTTTTAATAGTCAAAAATGAATGGAGGGCAATCAGCCCCACCCTATTATTCTTCAAAATATATCAAACCGAAGTTTTAAGAGATCTATTTTTTCCAGTCTATTTGAAAGGTCCAGTAATTATGTGTTTGGGGATGTCAACCTGCCCAAAGTCCTCAGAACAAGGGCTGTAAGTAAGGCAATTTGTTCATTGTTTACTCCAGTATATGTTATTGAGAAAGGTATGCATGTTTGAACTTTACTTTCCAAGAAGACGAAGGGCATTCAGGTAAGCCTTTCAGAGAATATTTTAAACAAAATCAAAACGCGTTATGTGTATAAGGATAGTCAAAAAGATTTAACATTGGAACAACTGAGTATATTAATTTGGGAAATTCAGTAAATGATAAGAGATCGATAAAAAAGGCAGTATGTGCTTGCTACCAATACTACTACAACTACCACCAATACTACTACCAGACTGATCTCTTTACCGTATTGAGGGGAAACTTGATCTAAATCAAAAGACAATATGTGCATGCAAATTGTCAAAATAGCGTATCTCAAGAATTGATTTGGGTATTAAATTAGAACTTTCAGAGAATACTCAAAGGCGAATAACACCTCACCAAAAGGCAATATGTGTACACTGCTACTAATACTGCTGTTACTGCTGCATTTATTAATACTACTACTACTTCTATTGATACTACTTGTAAGGTTAAGAGCCCTAAAAGGAAAGTATGATAACATACAGATTATCAAAAGGTCCTATCAGCAATGTCATAGCAACGGATAATTGTGTTAGGTTGAAACCTTTAGGACTTGATGAGAGGAATTTCCTGCTGATCAAAAGTCAATATGTTAATACTATTACAAGCAGTATCAATACTACTACTGTGACTACTATTACAACTACGACTAGGGGTATGAAGGTGAAATTTTCAATAAATTTTGATTGGGGGGGGGGGGCTGAATCATAGCACGCCGTCTGTATGCAGACTGTCAAATGGGTAAAACAGAAATATCTTAGGAACAGTTCGATGTGTGACGTTGCTAGAACTATTGCTACTGTACAATCTAAAGGTATTAAGGTGAAGCCTTTAAGGAATATTTAGGCGGATGTTGAACTAAATCAAAACAAACTATGAGCATGTGGACTTTCAAAAAGTTGGCACAGCAATATCTGAACAATAAATTTTATGATTAAGCTAGACCTTTAAGGGGAAGTTTTGGGGGATTTTGAACTAGCCAGAAGGCACTATGTGTATACTTTTAATACTGCCACTACAGTTATTTTAACTAATGACGTTAAGGGTAAGTTTTAGGGAAACTTTTAGGGAAAGTTTAGGAGTTTCAATTAAAGGAGAAAACTGTGTGCATGCAGGTTTCCAAAAGGGCATATAAGCAATATCATAGGCCGCACCACTCTACAATGCCTGGAAATATTATTGAAAATTTTAAAGGAGCTAATTCATTTAAATTTAAAAGTTCTGGTGCCCTTTTTGAGAGTAAATAGAGATTGGAGGGCAAGCAGTGCTTCTCTCAAACCCATTAATTTCCAAACACATCCAGTCAACATTTTCATACAGCCATTTTGTTCAGCATAGCTGAACCGTCCAGCAACTATGTCTTTAAGGATATTGGGTATGCTAACCCCCACTATTGTACAATTGGCCCATTATGCTTTAAAACTAAATTTTGCTTTCAAGTAAATCAAAAGACACTATTTTTGCTTATGGTTGCCAAGAAGACACCTCAACAATACATCGAGAACGACTTGGAGTATTAGGTTAAAACTTTTTTGCTAATACTATTACTACTCCTGCTCTTATAGTTTAAATAAATAAAAAAGTGTGTAAGTGTATTTAGGTTGTCAAAGAACATAGATAGAATCTTTCGAAAATGATATTGTTTTATTTTTCAGGTCAACTTCAGAGTAATAAGAATAAATTAAAAGATAAAGTTTGTGTCAGGATTAAAAATTATTGAAAAAGTTTCTCCAAAATAAAAATAGCACCCAAATTATCGATTCTTATAAGAAAAACTGAAAAGATATAAAATATTATTTTGTTTTTCATGAACAAGACTATATAAATAAAAAACGAACAGAAACTAATTAAAAGTACTTTCCACAAAACAAGTTTTTCAAAGAAAAGTAAATAGCTCCATTAAGCCAAAAAATGAGCGGAAATAAAGTAAAATAATCTTCCAAGCGTGAAACTACCACATATCGCTATCAATAAATAAATGAAACTTAAAACAAACAGAAATTACAGTAAGTAGACGAGTCAAACTCAAAACGAGCAAAGATTGACACTGGTACAGCTGATAACCTCTATGCGTTCTCAAGACCAGAATATAAATTGCACTTTACTGAAAACTAAACACATTTTAAATGTTTTCACTTTTTTAGTTTCATAAATAAAAAATTATCAAAACTTTAAGCAGCAAATATCAGTATATGTCAACTAAACTCAAAATCCACGGTCATTCGTTGTTTTTTTTTTTTCTTTCAGTAAAACGCAAATTATGTTCTGGCATGGGGGTTATCAGCCCTACTCATATTAATTTTTGCTCGTCTTGAGTTTGACTCAGCTATTTATTGCAATTTCTGTTCGTTATGAGTTTCATTTTTTTACTGATAGTGATTCGTGGTAGTTTTACTCTCGGAAGATTATTTGACTTTATTTCCGCTCATTTTTGGCTTTATGGAGCTCTTTACTTTTCTTTGAAAAACTTGTTTTGCGGAAAGTTTTTTTTATTAATTATGCTACAACATGGAGGCAATCAATAATAAATAACATAGCTAGAAATAGGTTATTCAGCTATCAAACAGTTCGTGGTAACGAACTGTAGTAAGGAGCGATCCGGCTCAATAGTAACCAAAACTCTAACAAATTGAATTTTATCAATAGATATCAATAGCTACATCAAATATCAATAGATATCAATACATCAAGATATCAATAGCTACATCAAAAGAATCGCATTTTAATGCTGATTTTAAATATATAAGTTTCATCAAGTTTAGTCTTACCCATCAAAAGTTACGAGCCTGAGAAAATTTGCCTTATTTAGGAAAATAGGGGGAAACACCCCCTAAAAGTCGTAGGATCTTAACGAAAATGACACCATCAGATTCAGCTCCTATCTACAAAAATGTGGAATTTTGTATTTTTTGCCAGAAGACAAATCACGGGTGCGTATTTATTTGTTTTGTTTTTTTTTGTTTTTTTTTTTCCCAGGGGTCATCGTATCGACCAAGTGGTCCTAGAATGTCGCAAGAGGGCTCATTCTAACGGAAATGAAAAGTTCTAGTGCCCTTTTTAAGTGACCAAAAAAATTGGAGGGCACCTAGGCCCCCTCCCACGCTGATTTTTTCTCCAAAGTCAACAGATCAAAATTTTGAGATAGACATTTTGTTCCGCATAGTCAAAAACCATAATACCTATGTCTTTGGGAATGACTTACTCCCCCAAAGTCCCTGGGGGTGGGGCTGCAACTTACAAACTTCGACCAGTGTTTACATATAATAATGGTTATTGGGAAGTGTACAGTCGGTTTCAGGGGATTTTTTTTTGGTTTTGGGGGTGGGGTTGAGGGGAGGGGGCTATGTGGGAGGATCTTTCCATGGAGAAATGTGTCATGGGGGAACAGAAATTCAATGAAAAGGGCACAGGATTTTCTAAAATTACTATAAAAAAACAATGAAAAAGTAAACATGGAAAATTTTTTTCAATTGAAAGTAAAGAGTAGCATTGAAACTTAAAACGAACAGAGATTATTACGCATATGAGGGGTTCTAAAAATACTTTAGCATAAAGAGCAAGGTATTTAGGAGGAGATAAATACCTCGCTCTTTATGCTATAGTATTTTTAGTAATTTCAACTATTCATTCTACGGCCTTTCTGATTCAGGGGTCATTCTTAAAGAATTGGGACAAAACTTGCGATTTAGTGTAAAGAACGAGGTATTAACGAGGGTACAAACCCTCTCATATACATAATAAAAATTAAAGAATATAAAAGTTTGTTACGTAAGATAATTCTTAAGTTACGTATATTTTTTACTAATAGAAAAATTCGTTAAAAATAAAAATTTATAGTTGCCTTTTTATGTAACCGAAAAATTGCATGGCAACTAGGCCTCCTTTCCCATCCCTTATTTCTCAAAATCGTCTGATCAAAACTAAGAGAAAGCCATTTAGCCAAAAAAGGAATTAATATGCAAATTTCATTTTAATAATTTATGTGTGGAGAGCCAAAATCAAACATGCATTAATTCAAAAACGTTCAGAAATTACATAAAAAAAAACTAGTTTTTTTAACTGAAAGTAAGGAGCGACATTAAAACTTAAAACGAACAGAAATTACTTCGTATATGAAATGGCTTGTCCCCTCCGCAATCCCTTGCTCTTTATGCTAAAGTTTGACTGTTTGCCACAATTCTGCTTTTTAATACAATTAAAAGCTTTAGCGTAAAGAGGGAGGGATTGCGGAGGGGACAACCCATTTCATATACGGAGTAATTTCTGTTCGTTGTAAGTTTTAATGTCGCTCCTTACTTTCAGTTAAAAAAACTAGTTTTTTTTATGTAATTCACCTAAAGAAACAAAACACAGAATGATTTCACATCAATGAAGAATCCGGCGCAGTGTTGCGTCACTTACTAGGCTACAATTTCCTTCATATGTGCTACTCCCCAAGGTCACCCTGAAACACTCTTTGTTGTTACAAAATTGATGGAAAACCCGTGAGAGGTCCAAGCCAATGCGTTAGCACGGTTTCCTTTCGTGGGATAGGAACTGAGGAAGGAGCATATGACGGAAAGGAGACCTCAAACCGTCAAACAATACCAGAACCGCTCTAGCTTTTTATATCCAGCTTATCCACGTCAGGGCATTCAAGATGTATTTATAAGAAATTATATTTTTAAAAGAAATAATATTTATATTTACAAAAAAAAAACGATTTTTTTTCAAATTACGAATAACGGGGGAGAAATGGAAACCAATGTGGTTGCAAAAAAAAAAAAAAAATAGATGACTTTTAATTTAAGACTGGCATGTATTGGTTCTTTACCAGAAGGCATGCCGGTTATGTTGATCCTCTATCAACTATAAATCTATTTTCAAAGCAGTTCACACAACCCAAGAGGCTCAATTTTTGTTTTCCTATAAATGATCACTTTCGGTGGATCACTTATTTATAGCTTAGTATTTATATTTCGTTGGTCAAATAACAATAGCTATTTCAGAGGAAGTGGGGAGGGGGAGCATCATGTATATCCTTCACTTTTTACAGAAAATGTTGGTAAATTTCTACCACTGGACACTCTCCTGGTTGAATCAGAAACTGAATTATAAAGGACTTACATTTTTAAAACATGGAGAGCAGTATTTGTTTTTGCAGTCTGAACAATACAAATCAGCTTTCTTGGTCAAGCACTCTCCACAAACCTTATTTGAATTGTATGACAACCCTTCATGTTTTCTGCCACGTGAAACAAATTTTATATCATTTCTGAAAAGATAACATCCACAATTAAACGACACATTTATTTAAAATAATGACTTAGTCCCTAGCAAAATGACTATCAAAAGCTTCCTTCGACAAATCATTTATATCAAAAAGATAGTTCAATTTTGAAAAATAATGTTTTATAGCGGCTTAACAACTTTCTTGAAATTGAATACGTTATTCCGATAAGAGGCGCCAAATATATATTTGGAACGAAGAACGCCTCTTCCCCATATTTTTGACCAACTAGTACAAAGAATTGACTCGTTAACTTTGAGGCAAGAAACACGAAGATTTTACCCCACGTTAAGCAAATCGAAAAAGGGAGGAGTCTAAAATTGCGGCATGAAGCTCCGGGGTTTTGCCGATTATGCCAAAATATACCGATATCATGATCTTTAGTCGGAAAAGTAGACAGTAAATATGACCAATCGGTCTGTAAAATTGTATCGGTCTGTAAAATTGTAGAACACCCTCCCTCCTCTCTCATTATGACTAGTGACACGTCTGATTAAGACATAAAAATCTTAGTAGGGCCGCGATAAGGGCGCATTCTGGGCAGGACATAGAGTCGGTCCCTGCTAGGGATTGCCAGAGAGGATTGCAACTCTCCTGAGGCCAGCTAAGACACACCTTCTTTACCCATATTGATCAATACAAAAATACAATAATATATGAAAAACCCACGCTACAGCATCAGAGGGAAACGACGAAGGCCAAATTCTAAGGCCTATTAAGAGCTAACATGCCAGGGGCGACCGACGTTATGACGACCGTGAATTGCTCGAATGTGACAACTTTAACCCCCCGGAGATCAATGTGTGGCCAAAAACTACGCTGTCATTTGGTACCCTCAAAACCAAAAACCTTCCAAATTAGCGAACATGGCACTGCTTCTGGGAACGTGAACCTGAAAGGTTCACTTGTCAATCTTAAAGAAATCCTTACATTTCACGCTCCAGCAGGGACGATGAAGAGCCTAAAATTTCTAGCTCCAGTTCCAAAGTCTAATCGATCCTGCACCCCAAAAGGATAAACTCCTTACCATTTACGACTCTAATGTAACCATTGGGCCGTGAAAATAAATAAATAAATATATTCGCAAATTTGATGGCAGGTCGTCAAATTTACTCATCAAATGTGATGAGTAAATTCGTTCAAGGGCAATTAAACAAAAGAGGTAAACGCCTGATAAAATTCGGCCGACATAGCAATTTATTCGTCACAGACACACTATTCTAGCACAGACCCGGACGTAAAATTACCTGGAATTACCACAGGAAAAACTCAAAATCTCATAGACTTCATCGTTGTATCCAGGAATTGAATGTCGTCTGTTACTAACACGGTCACGCTAGCAAGTAGTGATTCTGACAACGACCACTTGTTTGTTATATCTAATCTCAGAAAAAGACTTAAAATACCTTCAAAGTAGTCTAGAGAACTCCCAGATTTCGAGTAGACCTCCTGAGTGACCAAGCGACCAAAACAGCTTACGTTTCCACCTTCTCCGACGAAATCTCAGAGCTCACATGATGATCCCGGTAGCTCTAAGAATGATCGTGGCGACCTGGAGATTAGCAGCACGTGGATTGTCTACAACGTCACTATCTCCATATAAATTGTTCCAAAAGATGGCTAGATGGCATGGATCACAGACAAGATCATTTCGATGTAAGGTGATTATCACAACCTCGCCAACAAGCGAGACAGGGAAAGCAGAGACCAATACAAAAAGCTCAAAAGAGCTGCAGAGAAAATCATAAGCCATGCTCACGGTACCTTGTAAGGGGAAATTTGTGTAGTGCAAAATGCCTTTCAAGAAATGGAACTCAAACTTCATGTATAGAACTGAGGGAATTAGGTTACAAAGGATCTCATGGCCGAGGAGGGATCCTTGACAAAAATGGCAACCAGATACAATCCCGTGATAAAACATAGGCGTTAGATGGAAAAAAAGCTTCGAAAATAAACTGAATTCAACCACCCTTTCTGATCCAACTGCACTTTCTAGTTTCCCCGTAATCACTACAAATCCAAGCTTATCCCCTCTTTGCTCGGACATAAAGGTAGCCATCAGAGATCTGAATACAAACAAGACTTTACTCAGACACATAGTAACACTATGTACCTGAGTTTCACAGGCATCAACAGTGACAGGGATGACGAGTGAGTTAACTAGCCTTGCTTTAAGCGTTGTTTGTATGTTCTTGTTCATTCATATGGGGATCAGGGCTATTAAACCCTGAGGTCTTAAACCAAGAGGTATCTCTTAATATTATGGAGTGGTTATTGTCAGGGGTGACTAAGCTACCAATGTAGGTAAGCTCCTCGACCCACTCTGTTATCATCTCCTAGCCAGAAGCTGGGATTTCCTTGGGAATCAGGTGTACCTGAGGAGCGCATGGCTTTCATTTTGAGCGTTGACGGTAACCCAAAAGGTTGTTGGCCGTGTGGATGACGTCGACCTTAGAATGGAGATCAAGGAGAGACTCAACAATTAGACATATGTCATTCGCCTAAGCTAGGTTGTTTGTTATTAACTACTCCTACGAGGACCACAGACGGGCTACTTGTGAATGAAAGGACTGCAATTAAAAAGAGATTGAATAGCTGCAGTGATAGCAAGCACCCTTGCGAATATCGGCTGAAGTTTCAAAGCTTTCGGCAAGGCCTTCTCCAGTTATAACACAGCTTCGCGTATATGTCTCTGATCAGAAAAACTAAGTTTGGTCGGTAGCCGAAGTGAAGAAGGATGTATAAAAGGCCACCTCAAGACCAGGTGGAAACCCTGTTTGAAACTGTTGAAGAGAAGGTAGATATTACGGTCGATTTAATGATATTTTTCCTTGATCTGACGGGCTGTGGAAATCTGATCGATCGATCGGCCCACATGGTATTCTGGGATTACCGTCAAGCGTATTGCTCAGATGCGTCCAAACTTGACTATTGGCAATATTTTAGTGGTAGGGCTATCAAGACTTATTGTTCGATAGTTGTTGTAGTTTGCTTCTCAACATTTCTTATGGAGATGAACTGTCGTTGCTTCGCACCGTGGTGAGGAGAAGGGAGATGCGTCTCAGGCAGCTGTGGTGATTTTGTGGTATAGGTCAACAAGGGTTCATAGTTGACTTTCAGAAGTTCCGCCTGCATTCCATTAGGAACGGCTTAATCTTCTCATCAAGTTTCATCTCGATCTCTCCACTCTAAGCGTTTTCCAAGATTTCTGGTCCCCCCCCCCAATAAAACTGGATCCGGTCGGGATTTAAAATAAGAGGGTTGAGTTACGAGGCCCTTCTAGATATCAAATTTCATTAAGATTCGATCACTCGTTCGTAATTTAAAAATACCTTATTTTTTCTAATCTTTCCGAATTAGCCCCTCCCCCCAACTTCCCCAAAGAGAGCAGATTTTTTTTTCCGGTTATGTCAATCACGTACCTAAGACTTTTGCTTATTTTTCCCCACCACGTTTCATCCCGATCTCACCACTCTTAGCGTTTTCCAAGATTTCAGGTTTCCCCCTCCAACTCCCCCCAGTGTCACCGGATCCGGTCTGGATGTAAAATAATAGCTCTGAGACACAATATCCTTCTAAATGTCAAATTTCATTAAGATCCGATCACCCGTTCGTAAGTTAAAAATACCTCATTTTTTCTAATTTTTCCGAATTAACCGTCCCCCCAGTCCCTCCAGATGGTCGATTCGGGGAAAAGACTATTTCTAATTTAATCTGGTCTGGTCCCTGATATACCTGCCAAATTTCATCGTCTTAGCTTATCTGGAAGTGCCCAAACTAGCAAAACTGGGACCGACCGACAGAGAGACCGACAGAAATTGCCATCGCTATATGCCACTTGGTAAATATCAAGTGCCATAAAAACATGTCTTTCTTCAAATGAAAGTATGCTAAGAAGCATTTTCAGGCGGAATCTTAAGCAAGAAATTTTCTGGGGAAAATTCACAGCGAGGATGGAATTGTTAGGGGTTAATTTTCTAAAGGAAGATTTTTACGTGGGAGGAAAATTTCTATGGAGGAATTTTCGTAGAGGGATTTTCAATGGAGAGGGTGGACTACCTGGGATTATTTAAAAACTATAAGAATTAAATTTAAAAGACAAGCTTCTCTACAGAAAGTAAGGAGCAGCATTAAAACTTAAAAAGAACAGAAATTACTTTGTATACGAGGGGAGCTGTTCCCTCCTCAATACCCCACTCTTTACACTAAACTGGGACCTATTGTCCCAATTCTTTAAGAACGATTCCTGAAACACAAGGACCGTGTAATAAGACTCAGAACCTTTGTTAAAAGTACTTAAGAAACCTTAGCGTGAAGAGAAGGGTATTGGGAAGGGGGCAGCCCTCCTCATATACCGAATAATATCTGATCGTTTTGGGATTTAATGCTGCTCCTTACTTTCAATAGAAAAAACTTGTTTTTTATTTAATCCAAACATAAAATCCACGTTTAAGCTACGTGGACACAACTTGCAAACTTACTACCTTTATCACAGGAGTTATTGGGAACTTGTCATTCCAGGAAACATATTTATTAAACCTTTAGACAATTTCAAAAAAAATGACTGTCTGAAAATTTTGATTGGATGTCTTCGGGGTTGTGGGATGCGAGTAAAAAAAAAGCAGAAGAGGGTCTGACGGCCATCCAGTCCTTTCTGACCCTTAAAATGGACAATGGAACTTCAAAATTCCCATTTCAATATCCCACTTTTGTTCAGGTGATGTTGCGGATATCGTAACAAAGCGCCTTTTACATAGACACTAAAGTTTCAACATAATACCCATAGCAAATCCTGAGGTGTTGCGCATACGCCGTTTTTAATATCTTGATATGCATAGTGTCTTTTGATTTAGTCTAACAGTCCCTTCTATATTCCTTGAAATTTTTACTTCAATACCCTTAACCGTTTCTGAAATGTTGCAGAAATACACTTTTGGTTATCTTGATTCTGGATGATCAGAGTGTCTTTTGATTCAGTTCAGTGTCCCCCGAAAAATTCCAAAGTAGTTTCGACTTGACAACCTAAGCTGTTCCTAGGACATTGCACACTTGCCATTCTGACATCCTGGATACACAAAGTGTTTGTTGATGTTTCGCCATAGTAGTCTTGGCCGTCTCAGAGACATTGCAGATGCGCCATTTTGAGTCTGGGTACAAATAATGTCATCTAATCTAGTTCAACGTCCTCCTAAACACTCCCGGAAAGTTTCAGCTTATAATACACTTAGTCTTTCCAGAGATATTGCAAATATGCCATTTTGACAACCTGGATGCACATAGTGTATTTTGGTTTAGTTGAACATCACCCTCAACATCCCCAGGAACATTCGTCTTAATGCCCTTATGCGTTCCTGGGATACTGCAGATATGCAACCTGGATGCACATAACGGTTTTGATTTAATTTTAAATCTCACTCAAATCTCTCTGAGAGTTGCAACTGATTACCTTAGCCGTTCCTGAGATATTGTAGATACCCCATTTTGACAACGTAAATACAGATAGTGTTTTTGATTTAGTTCAAAATCGCCTGAAAATTTTGACTTAATACCATTAACCGTTCCTGAGAAATTGCAGATAAGCTAATTTGGGAACCTGGATGCACATAGTGTCTTTTGATTACCTTTAATGCCCTTAAGCACGGAAAGCCGGGATCAATCACATGTTCTTTTTATTTCAAGACTTATATGTAAACAATAGCCAAGTTTCCCCAGGGACACGGGGGGAGGGAGATTCATGTCGTCCCCATGCATACCGATTGGATTTTTGACTGCCTTGAAAAAAAATGTGGTCTAAAAATTTTGACTGCATGTATTAAAGGTTTAAGGAAGGAGGTAGTTATAAAGGAAGCAGGAGAGGGCTGTTTGCCATCTAATAACTTTCAACTCTTGAAAAGGGCACTAGAGTTTCTACATCCACTCCTTCCATAAGAAGTTGCAAGTTAAAAAAAAAAACTAAGCAAATAAATAATACATGGAAACTGTTATCGCTCTTTACTTAGACAGTACTACTGCACTGCTTTGATTTGAAAAAATAACTTTGGTTTTATTTGGCGTACATTGTTAAGAAAACATACAGCCTGCTGGATCCTAGGATATGACGGGTTGTAGCTTAACGGGGTTAATCCATTTTAAACACATACAAACAGATTCAAGATATTGAGTAGCGAAAGCAACTGCAAATTTCGGCAATCCTGTTCCCATGATTAAATAAAAAACAAGTTTTTAACTGAAAGTAAAGAGCGGCATTACAACTTAAAACGAACAGAAATTATTCCGTATATGAAAGAGGCTGTCCCCTCCTCAACGCCTCTCTCTTTAAGCTGAAGTTTGGCTCTTTGTCACAACTCTACTTTTTAAACTAATAAAAACTTTAGCGTAAAGAGCGAGGCGTTGACCATGGGAAAGCCCCTCTCGCATACGGAATAGTTCCTGTTCGTTTTAAGTTTTAATGTCGCTCCTTACTTTCAGTTAAAAAACTTGTTTTTTTTATTTAATTTCTGAACGTTTTTCAACTAGTGGAGATTCAAATTTGGGTCGCCACACATAAGAAATTAAAACAAAATTTGCATATTAATTTTGGAAGATTTATTCCGTATATGAAGGGTAGTCCCCTCCTCAATACCTTGATCTTTACGCTAAAGCTGTTAGCGCTTTAAAAAAAAACTCCCCTTCTAATTAAACGGCCCCCATGTTTCAGTACACGCTCTTAAAAAATTGGGACAAACAGTCAGACTTGTAGTGTAAAGAGCGAGGTATTGAGGAGGGGGAAACCCTTCATATGGAATCATTTCTTTTCGTTTTTCAACTAATGCCGGTGAATCTGGCTCACCCTCTATATAATATACCCCTCCCATTCACGGAAATATTCTCAGAAATCGAAACATGCGGAAAAAAGCCCCTGGATAATTCTCAGGAACATCTCCACATGAAAAATTTCGCTAAGATAGTATAAGACAATTAAAAAGAATTTCGCATTGAAATTTAGTCAAATCCCCTCATTGTAACATTTCCCCTGGAATATTCATCCTCCCCCTCCCCATAAATTTCCCTCCCCAAGGAACATCCTCCCTAAAGAAATCCATCCAAAGCACAACACTCCCCTCCCCAAAAAAATGCCTGTATGCTTCCCAATAACAAATTCTATACGTAAACAATGCGCAAATTTCATAACTTACAGGCCTCTCTCCACGGACTGTGGGGGGTAATTTTACACCTAAAGACATAACTGTTTGATTTATCAAGTATACTGAACAAAAAAGTTATCTCAAAATTTTGATTAGATGATCTTGGGGAAAATGGGCGTGGGAGGGGGCCCAATTGCCCTCCAATCTTTTAGGTCGCTTAAAAATGACACTAGAACTTTAAATTTGCGTTCGAATGTATCCTCTCCCGATCTTATAGGACCATTATTTCGATACAATCACCGCGAAAAAGCAAACAAAAAAAAACAAATAAACAAATAAACATTCATGATCTGTCTCTGGTACGCTGAATCTGATGGTTTGATTTTGATTAAGATTCTTTAATCTTATGGGGTGTTTCCCTCCTATTTCAAAAATCAGGCAAATTTTTTAGGCTCGTAACTTTTGATGGGTAACACTACGCTTGATGAATTTTATATATTTGGAATCAGCATAATAAGCTGATTCTTAAGATGCATATATTGATATTGTATAGATTGATAAATTCCGTTTTGTATAGTTTTGGTTACTATTGAGCCGAGTCGCTCCTCACTTACAGTTCATTACCACGAACTGTTTGACAACCCTTTTAGCTGCAGAGATTTTCAATGCAGCTCTATATAGAATTTTACAGAAATGACTTTATGATTATTTGCATAAACAGCAAAGAATTCATTTATTTCCTTAATCTTAGATGCAGCTATTCTCAAATATTACTATTTTTGGAAGACGTCAGATATCCCCAAGTACCATAATGGCAAACATTTATCAGAACATACTATTTTTTTCGCAATATTTGAAATCATTGCAAATCTGATCCCGCTCAAGACGACTCAAAACTATTTTTTTTAGTTTTTGGTTTTACCAAGTTTTTAGGTACAGGCTTTACATTTGAAATAAGGCCCATACAAAAATTTAAAGAACGTTTTGCCAAAAATATCGCCAATGCATATCTCGTATGTTACATTCCCAAGAAATTTTTGGTAAAAATCGATGTTTTTTTCCATTGCAGTGATTCAAAGTAACATAATTCTAAATTTAATATTAAACAGAATTTAATTCTAAGAAATTGATATCAAGCAAACTCCACTACGTAATCATCACAATATGAAGCTCTGCGCTCCGCTCGATGGTTATCTTCTTGGCAAACCGATAGTCAAAGACAAATTCGTTAAATTCTACATTTTAGATTCTTCCTTTATACAAGACAGTTTCGCTTATTGGCACTTCCATTCATTCTTATAACATTGTACACTGAAAATATCGAAAATGTAGTACGAAGAAACTTTCAATTCTTTGTTTATCTATATTTTCAAACAGTTCGTGGTAACGAACTGTAGTAAGGAGCGATCCGGCTCAATAGTAACCAAAACTCAAAAAAATTGGATTTTGATATCAGTAGCTACATCAAAAGAATCGCATTTTAATGCTGATTTTAAATATATAAGTTTCATCAAGTTTAGTCTTACCCATCAAAATTTACGAGCCTGAGAAAATTTGCCTTATTTAGGAAAATAGGAGGAAACACCCCCTAAAAGTCGTAGGATCTTAACGAAAATGACACCATCAGATTCAGCGTATCAGAGAACCCTACTGTAGAAGTTTCAAGCTCCTATCTACAAAAATGTGGAATTTTGCATTTTTTGCCAGAAGACAAATCACGGGTGCGTGTTTATTTGTTTGTTTTTTTTGTTTTTTTTCCCCAGGGGTCATCGTATCGACCAAGTGGTCCTAGAATGTCGCAAGAGGGCTCATTCTAACGGAAATGAAAAGTTCTAGTGCCCTTTTTAAGTGACCAAAAAAATTGGAGGGCATCTAGGCCCCCTCCCACGCTCATTTTTTCCCAAAGTTAACGGATCAAAATTTTGAGATAGCCATTTTGTTCAGCATAGCCGAAAATCATAATAACTATGTATTTGGGGATGACTTACTCCCCCACAGTTCTTGGGGGAGGGGCTGCAAGTTACAAACTTCAACCAGTGTTTACATATAATAATGGTTATTGGGAAGTGTACAGACGCTTTCAGGGGGATTTTTTTGGTTTTGGGGGTAGGGTTGAGGGAGGGGGCTAGGTGGGAGGATCTTTCCTTGGAGAAATATGCCATGGGGGAAAAATTCAATGAAAAGGGCGCAGGACGAATCTGGTCACGTTAGAAAAAACGTCAAATTCAGAGCTTAATATACAATGCTGGGTGTTCGGAGCCTCTCTATTATGGAGTATAATTTGAAAATAACACAACTATACGAGCGATAAAACATATATACCACAACCATAACTCAAGTAACGAAAGAACTGCTAAGAGATAACACAACTATAAAGCGAAAACAGGTGAAAACTAACCGGAAAATAAACGAACTTAGAGGTGGAAGGGGCCCAGAGAAAAAATATAATCCTTTTTCAATTTTGAGCCTAACTTCTGCACAGGAATAATAATGTCGAATTATTTTCTTTTCAAACAGTTCATGGTAAAGAACTGTAGTAAGGGGCGACCCGGCTCAATAGTAAACGGAACTCTAAAAAACGGAATTTTGATGCTAAAAGATACATCAAAAGAATCGAATTTTCACGCTGATTCTAATTATATAAGTTTCAGTTAATTTAGTCTTTGTCATCAAAAGGTACGAGCCTGAGAAAATTTGCCCTATTTTGAAAAAAAGGGGGAAACATCCCCTAAAAGTCATAGAATCTTAACGAAAATCACACTATCGCATTCGGCATATCAGAGAACTCTATAGCAAAAATTTCAAGCTCATATCTAAAAAAATGTGGAATTTCATATTTTTTGCCAGAAGACAAATCACGGGTGCGTGTTTATTTGTTTGTTTGTTGTTTTTTTTTTCTTTTCCCCAGGGGTCATCGTATCGACCAGGTGGTCTTAGAGTGTCGCAAGAGGGCTCATTCTTACGGAAATGAAAAGTTCTAGTGCCCTTTTTAAGTGATAAAAAAATTGGAGGGCAAATAGGCCCACTCCCACGATAATTTTTTTCCAAAAGTCAACAGATTTAAATTTTAAGATAGCCATTTTGTTCCGCATAGTCAAAAACCATAATAACTATGTCTTTGGGAATGACTTACTCCCCCACAATTCCTGGGGGAGGGGCTGCAAGTTACAAACTTTGACCAGTGTTTACATATAGCAATGGTTATTGGGAAGTGTACAGACGTTTTCATTGGGATTTTTTGGTTTGGGGGGTGGGGCTGATGGGAGAGGGCTTTGTGGGAGGATCTTTCCTTTGAGTAATATGTCATGGGGGAAGAAAAATTCAATGAAAAGGGCGCAGGATATTCTAGCATTACTATAAAAAAAAAAAACAATGAAAAAATAAACATGAAAACGTTTTTTCAAATGAAAGCAAGAAATAGCGTTGAAATTTAAAACGAACAGAGATTATTACGCATATGAGGGGTTCTAAAAATACTTTTGCATAAAGAGCGAGGTATTTAGGAGGAGATAAATTCCTCGCTCTTTATGCTAAAATATTTTTAGTAATTTCAACTATTTATTCTGCGGCCTTTTTGATTCAGGGGTCATTCTTAAAGAATTGGGACAAAACTTACGATTTAGTGTAAAGAGCGAGGTATTAACGAGGGTACAAACCCCCTCGTACACATAATAAAAATATAAGAATATAAAAGTTTGTTACGTAAGTTAATTCTTAAGTTACGTATATTTTTTACTAATAAAAATGTTCGTTGAAAATTAAAAGTTCTACTAGCCTTTTTAAGTAACCGAAAAATTGGAGGGCAGCTAGGCCTCCTTCCCCACCCTTATTTCTCAAAATCGTCTGATCAAAACTAAGAGAAAGCCAATTAGCCAAAAAAAAATTAATATACTAATTTCATTTCAACAATTTATGTGCGGAGAGCCAAAATCAAACATGCATTAATTCAAAAACGTTCAGAAATTAAATAAAAAAAACTAGTTTTTTTAACTGAAAGTAAGGAGCGACATTAAAACTTAAAACGAACAGAAATTACTCCGTATATGAAATGGGTTGTCCCCTCCGCAGTCCCTCGCTCTTTACGCTAAAGTTTGACTCTTTGCCACAATTCTACTTTTTAAAACAATTAAAAACTTTAGCGTAACGAGCGAGGGACTGCGGAGGGGACAACCCATTTCATATACGGAGTAATTTCTGTTCGTTTTAAGTTTTAATGTCGCTCCTTACTTTCAGTTAAAAAAAACTAGTTTTTTTTATTTAATTGTCATCGAAATCGTATTGGCATGAATATACTAGCATTGGCTGACCATTGCCATTGCTAGAACTAACGCATTTCAACCTGATACATATGAAGTTACGATAATAGGAAACTGAAGCAGCATGCTTTGGCACTGGAAATCCTAGAGACCTTCTTAGAAATGCTTTCAGCTTAATAGACCGATTAATGTTGCCTAGCTCATTCAGGTGCCTTGAAAAATATATTGACTAAGAATCTTCCCTTTACAATTTTTTCTTTCGTCCTATATATTTCTTTAAACTTGTTTTATATGTTTGAATTAGCTGAATGTAAATAAGTATAGATAAACAGTGTATTCAGTCTAGTTTATGAGTGGTATTTTTTTTTTTTTTTTTTTTTGCAAATCCTTGTGTTTTCAACGTAAAAATACCATAATTGTTAACATCTTCTGATGAATTCAAAATAGTGCTTAATTTCTTTTCTTTTATTTTCTGATTAACGTACCAGTTGTTGCAAGTTCATTTTCTTTTCAAGGAATTAGAAAAAAAAATCAAGTAAGTATGACAGCACTAAACCCTTAAGGTCAAACCAGCCGTGCTGATCTCCGTTTCGTGGCCCTTCAGCCAGGATCTGCAGTCGCAAACCCTTCCTGCTTACCTTCCCCAGATTTCTCTAGTATTCATTTAGAACTGGATCAACTCTGGCTGAGCTTAAAGAGTCACACCACTGATCCCTGTCCCAAACTAAATAACCCGCCACGCATCGAATGCGTTCCCCTCAGAAAAAGATTCCAGACCCAGTGCGCCAACCACTTAGCTAGAACGGCTCTTTCTGAAATTACCCACGTTTTGAAGAACAAGAGCTAAGAGCTCATATGGACCTTGTGACGAGGTAAGAAGAGCTAAGAGCCAAGAGATCATATGGTATGAGCTCTAACAAAATTCTATGAATCAATAGATTGATTTAAAAGGAAAATAAGAAGCTTAATGCTGGTCAGGATTTAAAATAAGAGCTCTGAGTCACGATGTCCTTGTAAATATCAAAATTCATTAAGATCCGATTACACACTCATAAGGAATAAATATCTAATTTTTTCTAATTTTTCCTCTCCCTTTAGCCCCCCAGATGGTTGAATCTGGGAAAACGACTTTATCAAGTCAATTTGTGGAGGTCCCTGACACGCCTACCGATTTTCATCGTCTTAGCACGTCCACAAGCACCTGACTCACCAAATCACTGAACCCCTGCCCCCAACTCCCCCAAACAGAGCGAATCCAGTACGATTCGGTCAATCACGTATCAAGGACATTTGCTTATTCTATCCACCAAGCTTCATCCCGATTCCTCCACTCCAAGTGTTTCCCAAGATTTCCCCTCCAACTCCCCCCAATGTCAAAGATCTGGTCGGGATTTGAAATAAGAGCTCTAAGGCATGAATTCCTTCTAAATATCAAATTTCATCAACATCCGATCACCTATTCGTAAGATAAAAATACCCCAATTTTCCCGTTTTCCAAGAATTCCGGTTTCCCCCTCCAACTCCCCTCAATGTCACGGGATCTGGTCAGAATCAAAAATTAGAGCTTTAAAGCACAAGATCCATCTTAATATCAAATTTCATTAAGATCTGGTCACTCTTTCGTAAGTAACAAATACCTCAATTTTCAAAATTACCCCCCCCCCCCCAACTCCAACAAAGAGAGCAGATCCGGTCCAGTTATGTCAGTCACGAATCTTAGACAGGTTTTTATTCTTCCCATCCAGTTTCATTCTTATCTCACCGCTTTAAGTATTTTCTAAGATTTCCGGTCCCCCAAACTACCCCCCCCCCCCAATTACGCTGGATCTGGTTGAAATTTAAAATAAGAGATCTGAGTTACGAGGTCCTTCTTAATATGAAGTTTCATGAAGATCCGATCACTCCTTCGTAAGTTAAAAACACGTCATTTTTTCTAATTTTTCAGAATTAACCACTCCCCCAATAGAGCGAATCCATTCCAATTATGTAAATCACGTATCTAAGACTTCTGCTTATTTTTCCTACCAAGTTTCATCCCGATCCCTAAAATCTAAGCGTTTTCCATGATTTTAGGTTCCCCACCCCAAACTCCCCCCAATGTCACCAGATCCGGTCGGGATTTAAAATAAGAGCTTTGAGACACGATATCCTTCTAAATATCAAATTTCACTGAGATCCTATCACCCGTTCGTAAGTTAAAAATACCGCATTTTTTCTAATTTTTCAGAATTAACCCCCCCCCCCAACTACCCCAAAGAGAGCGGATCCGTTCCGGTTGTGTCAATCATGTATCTAGGACTTGTGCTTATTTTTCCCACCAAGTTTCATCCCGATCCCTGCACTCTAAGTGTTTTCCAAGTTTTAGGTTTCCCCCTCCCAACTCCCCCCAATGTCACCAAATCCAGTCGGGATTTAAAATAAGAGCTCTGAGACACGATATCCTTCTAAATATCAAATTTAATTGAGATCCGATCACCCGTTCGTAAGTTAAAAATACCTCATTTTTTCTAATTTTTTAGAATTTCCCCCAACTACCCCAAAGAGAGCGGATCCGTTCCGGCTATGTCAATCACGTATCTCACACTTGTGCTTATTTTCCCCACCAAGTTTCATCCCGATCCCTCCACTCTAAGTGTTTTCCAAGTTTTAGGTTTCCCCCTCCCAACTCCCCCCCCCCCCCCAATGTCACCAGATACGGTCGGGATTTAAAATAAGAGCTTTGAGACACGGTATTCTTCTAAATATCAAATTTCATTGAGATCCGATCACCCGTTCGTAAGTTAAAAATACCTCATTTTTTTCTAATTTTTCAGAATTACTCCCCCTCCCCCCCCCCAACTACCCCAAAGAGAGCAGATCCGTTCCGGTTATGTCAATCATGTATCTCGGACTTGTGCTTATTTTCCCCACCAAGTTTCATCCCGATACCTCCACTCTAAGTGTTTCCCAAGTTTTAGGTTTCCCCCCCCCCCAATGTCACCAGATCCGGTCGGGATCTAAATTAAGAGCTCTGAGAAACGATATTCTTCTAAATATAAAATTTCATTGAGATCCGATCACCCGTTCATAAGTTAAAAATACCTTATTTTTTCTAATTTTTCAGGAATTCCCCCCCAAACATAGCAGATCCGTTCCGGTTATCTCATTTGCGTATCTATGTCTTCTGCTTAATTTTCCCCCCAAGTTTCATCCCGATCCCTCAACTCAAAGCGTTTTCCAAGATTTTAGGTTTCTCCCCTCCAACACCTCCCAATGTCATCAGATCTGGTCAGGATTTAAAATAAGAGCTCTGAGACACGATATCATTCCAAACATCAAATTTCATTAAGATCCCATCACCCGCTCATAAGTTAAAAATACTTCATTTTTTCTATTTTTTCCGAATTAACTGGCCCCCCCCCCAGATGGTCAAATCGGGAAAATGACTATTTCTAATTTAATCTGGTCCGGTCCCTGACACGCTTGCCAAATTTTCATCGTCCTAGCTTACCTGGAAGTGCCTAAAGTAGCAAAACCGGGACGGACAGACAGACAGACCGACAGAATTTGCGATTGCTATAGGTCACTTGGTTAATACCTAGTGCCATAAAAAAGTCGGATCACCCATAATTCCTCATAAGGAGTTACCTGCGTGAGACTTTATTAGAATGATTGATGAAAAATTATATTTAATAGAATTTTACTTTTATTTTTTACTAAGATCCTGCATTCTTGAATGTACAAATTAACTCTAAACAAATCGAAAAGAGTGACCAGTTTAATGATCCTCTTTCTGTTTTCACTTCAGTGGAATGTCCAGTAAAAACTAACTTAAGTCAGCAATTGATTGGCGGAGGAAAGAAAGTTCTACTGGAAAGATATTACTTTAGAATTTGAGACTCAAAACCTTCGATATAAGTTAACAGAGCCATCTTTGTGTGCTCTTGCTAAAGTGTATTTTAAACCTTCAATGGGCCTCCAATTATGTCTAAGCTTTCTATGAGAATACACAAAACTACAATTATAATTACAAGAACAAAAAACTCATAAGTTTTAAATTTATTACAATAAGACATTTTTGGAGAGGCCAGATGAACGTTGAATCGTCCTGGCCAAGTGTTTAGCATTCTTGTTTTAAAATTCTAAGGACAGGGGTTCGACTCCTGGTGTCCCTGGTTATTTGTTTGGAAAGGGAGCCGATGGTGTAACTCTGTAAGCTCAGCCAAAGTCGACCCAGCTCCTAACGGGTACCTAGAGAAATAGGGGGAAAAACACGGGAAGCGTCAGATGACTTGCCCCAACCATACATTACACTCCTGACTGAGGGCAGAAAATCAGGAAATCGGTGCCTGCACTTCACAGACCATTAAGCATGAATGAACAGACCATCAGCATGAATACACAGACTGGACAGGTCAGCATGCAAAAAAGTTTTTTTTAATCAAATGAACACTGATTGAGTTTGGCAAATTCCAGGAATTTCGCTATAAGTATCCTTAGCATTTTCGAGGCTGAGCTGTGTAATAGGAGAATTAGCGTAAACTTACCCAGAAAAATCCTGTCTTTTGGAGTTGGCGAAAAGCAGTCCAACAGTGAAATAATCTATTGGAAGAAGGCCAAGCAGTTGATTGTTTGGAATGTACACCCCACCTGAAAAATTAGCGGCAGTTCTTTTTTGTGGTTGTAAAAGTTCAGTCTTGAGATTCAATTCAGTCGTGGAACCACATGTGCGGCACCGAATAGAGCTTCCTTCTGATCTTCTGGTCTTCAAGTCGGTAACCACAAACTGTTTGAGGCAAACATCGCATATAGGATGACTGCATTTCAGAAGAAGAGGAATTTTTACTCCATTTCCTGGCCGAAAATATTCTAAAAAAAAAGAGGGTATAAAGAAACTTTTTCACGTACCTTTCCCATGACACAAACTTATAAAAAGACAATATACCCAATTCACGTGCTGAAAAGGATGCTGAAGATAAAAAAAAATCAGAAAATGTTCCGTATGGGAAATGTACTAGTACTAGAAACTCACTTTTGCTTCGAAAAAGTTTTTTTTTAATACAAATAGAATATTTATTTTCAGAGAATTTCAACAGGCTATTCACAAATTTAGCCTACTCCAGTTGTTCTGGCACATTCAATCGATTTATTTAATTTTCTGTTCTTCCAAGCCCAGTTACGGCCATGAGGGCTCGGGAATTATTCTGTTATAAATACTTGTAAGTTGTATTTTTCTAATTTAAAAAAGGCTTTTCGAAAAAGTATTTTTGTTAATTAAAGAACGATATTTCGACCTAAAACGAGCAGTAATAAAGACATGTAATAAATCAAACTTAAAACAAACAAATATTACAATATATGAATAAATCAATGGAAAACAAAATGAATTATCGAGTAAAACTTAAAATAAAAGATATTACTACAGAAGGATAAATCAAACCAATAAAAAACATAAATTATACAAATAAGAGAAACCTAAAAACGACCAAAAATTACGACAGATAGAAGCAGGGATATCATTTTTTTAGACTCTCTAAGTGTTTGAGTGTCATCTGCACAGTATTAAAAATATTTTAATATTTTAGTTCTGACTTAATAAAGAACAACATAAAAACAGAATGCTAAACAATGGTTACGAAAAAAAGGGGACTACCATCCCCTCAAACCTTCTAAAAGACTGCTTTCATTCGCATTTCACTGAAAAAGACATGCATTCCAAACTGTGTCTTTTATTAGTCAACAAAAACAAAAAAAAAGGAGAAAATCACAGTACTAATCACGCTTACAGGAAAACCTTTTTTTCGTAAAATAATTACATTGGGAACTTTTGATTTCTTTTTTCTATTTTAAGAGGTAACTTTTTTGCCATTACGTTTCCTTTTGAATCTGCTTTATTCAATAGTACAAAAAATTGACACATACATAAAACTCCTCAAAAGAAAATAAAAAAACAAAAAAAAAACAATAGCAATTTTTAAAGCAATCCGTTTACTTCGTTTAAGTAATATGTGGATTGACGGATCAACAAATGATCCCTCAGACGATTTTCTACGGATTTGAAAGGAATGTATTCAAAACGAAGGAAGTATTGACAACATTGCTTATAAGATAATGGAAAATAGAATAATTGTAAAAAAAAAAAAAAAACAATTCCAGGTAGTCTGTGTAGTTTCAGATTTTCAACGTTATATTAAGACACAAAAACTGTTTAAAATTTACTTTCAGTAAAGCCCAAATGAGACTCTAGCCTTTAGGGGTTTAAGAATGGGATGAGCCTAAGGGGGGGGGGGTAGAGGGTAGCCTGCCCCTATGCCAGTTTTTAGTAAGCGCTGGCACGTAAGACACTTTTTGCACTTTGTTCAGTGTTGGAACATCTTGTTTAAAGAACCGTTTCACGTTCTATGTCTTGCCAAATACTCAAAACATGACATTATTCTAGTTATCTCACCAAATAAAATTTGAACCCTAATTTTCTACCTTCGGAACGCGCCAGCGTCTAAGAATAGAGAGTAGGCATGGCTTCGTTTCGGGGAGTGATAAGGATAGAAGAGGGGACGGGTGGAACGGCAAGGAGAAGTTTCCATCCCTTATAAACGTCTATAGGTGACCTTACTTGTAGGAAACCGTTTTATACATTCGTTTCAGACTCCTCCAAGGTGTTTAGACAGGAGAAGGCGACCTAATCTGATAACCTTCATAAGGTGGTTACAGTTTCATAACGACACCGGTAGAAGTGCCGTTCTGAGTTTGAACGCTATAAGCTATATGTGTGTTCACGTTGTCGCAATAGCATTGTAAAGCATTTGTATTTGGGACTTTTATATTTAGCATAACACACCTTTTATTTTGTTTTTCATTTGTCAACTTGAAGATTAATACAGTGCTTCCAATATCGACATAACTATAGTATGAAGTTCCGAATTAGATATTTCTGCGAATTGCAAAAAGTGTGCCGTTTTTTTTCATAATTAGAAAGGCGTATGTTATTTTTGTTTCTTTTCTTCTTTATTACTCTTTCTTTTCTTCTTCGTTACTTCTTTGTTTACTCGCCTTTTTTTTTTGTTCTTTCACATTGTCAAATATTGTTCAAAGTTGCAATAGTCATTTAGCATCTATTTCTGTTTGCTAATAGATTTATAGTCAGGGCTATAGATAGATAGATTTATTCACACGAAAGCCCAATCGGGCCATGGTGGCATACACAAAACAAGCGAAAAAATACGACAACAAAACGTAAACTGAACAAGAGCTAAGAGCTCACACGGCACTTGTGACGAGGCCGGACGAGCCAAGAGCTCATGTGGTATGAGCTCACCAAAATTCTAAGAATCAATAGATTGATTTAAAAGGAAAATCGGAGGCTTAATGCCGGTCGGGATTTAAAATAAGAGCTCTGAGTCACGAGCTCCTTCTAAGTATCAAAATTCATTAAGATCCGATAACCCACTCGTAAGTTATAAATACCTTATTTTCTCTACTTTTTGCTCTCCCTTCAGCTCCCCAGATGGTCTAATTGGGGTAAACGACTTTATTAAGTCAATTTGTGCAGCTCCTGGACATGCCTACCAATTTCCATCGTCCTAGAACGTCCAGAAGTACCAAACTAGCCAAAGCACTGAACCCCACCCCTAACTCCCCCAAAGAGAGTGGATCCGGTACGGTTACATCAATCACGTATCTTCCTCTCCCTCCAGCTCCCACCACGCATCCAGCTCCCCCCAATGTCAACAGATCTGGTCGGGACTTGAAAAAAGAGCCCTGAGACACGAGTTCCTTCTAAATATCAAATTTCATTAAGATCCGGTCACCCGTTCTTAAGTTAAAAATTCCTCAATTTTTTTAATTTTTCCAAATCAACACCCCCCAGCTCCTCCAAAGTGAACAGATCCGTTCCAATTATTTCAATTACGTACCTATAATATGTGCTTATTCTTCCCATCAAGTTTCATCCCGATCTCTACACTCTAAGCCTTTCCAAGATTTCTGTTTCCCCCTCCAACCCTCTATGTCCCCAGATCCGATTCAAGTTGAAAATGGAGCATCTGAGACATAAGATCCTTCTATATATCAAGTTTCATTAAGATCCGATCACCATTCGTAAAATAAAGGTACCTCAATTTTCACGTTTGCCAATGTCACCGGATCTGGTCAGGATTTAAAACAAGAGCTCTAAAGCACAATATCCTTCTAAATATCAAATGTCATTAAGATCAGATCACCCTTTAGTAAGTTACAAATACCTCATTTTTTCTAATATTTCCGAATTACTAACCCCCTCCCCCCAACTCCACCAAGGAGGACGGATCCAGTCCGGTTATGTCAGTCACGTATCTTGGACATGTTTTTATTCTTCTCACCAAGTTTCATCCTAATCTCTCCGCTTTAAGTGTTTTCCAAAATTTCCGGTTCCCCCCCCCCCAATGACGCTGGATCCGGTTGGGAATTAAAATGAAAGATCTGAGTTAAGAGGTCCTTCTAAATATGAAATTTCATTAAGGTACGATCACTCCTTCGTAAGTTAAAAATACCTCATTTTTTCTAATTTTACAGAATTAACCCTCCCCCCAACTCCCCCAAAAGAGCGGATCCGTTCCAGTCATGTCAATCACGTATCTAGGACTTCTGCTTATTTTTTCCACCAAGTTTCATCCCGATCCCTCCACTCTAAGCGTTTTCCAAGATTTTAGGTCCCCCCCCCAACTCCCCCATATGTCACCAGATCCAGAGCGGATCCGTTCCGATTAGGTCAGTCATGTATCTTGGCCTTGTTTTTATTCTTCCCACCAAGTCTCATCCTGATCTCTCCGCTTTAATTGTTTTCCAAGATTTCCGGTCCCTCCCCCTTAATGACACTGAATCCAGTCAGGATTTAAAGCAAGAGATCAGAGTTACGAGGTCCTTCTAAATATAAAATTTCGTTAAGATCCGATCACTCCTTCGTAAGTTAAAAATACCTCATTTTTTCAAATTTTTTAGAATTAACCCCCCCCCCCAACTCCCATAAACAGAATATATCTTTTCCAGTTATGTAAATCACGTATCTAGGACTTCTGCTTATTTTTCCCACCAATTTTCATCCCGGTCCCTCCATTCTAAGCATTTTCCAAGATTTTAGGTTCTCCCCTCCAACTGCCATAAAAAACGCTATGCTGATTATTTAAGAAAATCATCACAATGCCTCATACCTACCCAGATGAACGCTCCAATATTATTTATATCTAAATAACCCCTACTTTTAAAATTTCTAAAATGCAATCTCTCCCCCCCCCCGGACCTCCCTACCAAATATTTCCACGCATAGTTCCCTCAATTCCTTACATTCCCCTCAGTCCATCTGATCTCTCCACAAATAGGGCAACTGTAAGGACCATCCCTCAATCTAGCCCTCCCTAAATATTTCCTTCGTTCTCCAAGAGGCGTAAAATTACCACTTACATACATTACTCATTTCAAATCTTTTGGATTTGATCCAGTAATATTCAGTGGGAAAAAAAGTATCATTATAGTCATGCCTAAGGTTCGATACTGTAAGGAGTATGTTCAAAATATATACTTTAAGAGCACTAAGAAAACTATTTACTAGAAAAATCGTTTTTTCATACACACTAAAAAGAGGAAAAATTAGAATTTGAAAAAAAAATTAAATAAAACATAACCCCACAGCTTGTATAATATTAACCATTCGGCTGAGGCTGCTATTAACCGTTGTGATTAACATCGCATAATCTTTTGTTTGCTATAAACGAACACAGTCTACATTGTGTCTCTCCGAACGTGACAACCGTCTTGAAGATGTGTTTCACTAAGAATGTATCAGTTTCTTCTAGCGAGTTTAAATAAAAAAAAAACAAGTTTTTTTTAATGTAAGTAAGGCAACATTAAAACTTAAAACGAACAGAAATTACACCGTATATGAAAGGGGCTTTTCCTCCTCAACGCCCCGCTCTTTACGCTAAAGTTTGACTCTTTCTCTTAACTCGATTTTTAAAACAATAAGAAACTTTAGCGTAAAGAGTGGGGCGTTGAGGAAGAAAAGTCCCTTCTATATACGGAGTAATTTCTGTTCGTTTTAAGTTTTAATGTTGTTCCTTACTTTCATTTTAAAAAACTTGTTTTTTATTTAATTTCTGGACGTTTTTGAATTTCGGTTACTATTGAGCCGTGTCACTCCTTACTACAGTTCGTTACCACGAACTGTTTCAAAAGTTTCAGCTTAAAACTATCTTAATTAACTTAAGTTAATCTTAATATAAGTTAATTTAGTTAAGTTAATTAATACAACTTAATTAAAAACTATCTTAGAAACAGGACGGCCGAGCAGCGCTTGACTAACTGGAGTATATTCCACAGAATAAAATGTTGTTATGTTGAATTTATTTATTTTTTCTAAGCTTGTTTTACATATTAGGATAATATGAAAAAAAACTTCGTTTTCTTAAAGAGTTAAAGAGGCTGCGTCCCAAAGTCGAACCTTAAAACGTACAGGAATTAGGAGAGGCAGTTGGGGGGCTGCCGCACCCCCCGCTCTTGGCTTCGGAAAGGCCCTCTTTTAATTAACAAAACAAAAAACCTGTACAAAAGAGTCTTTAAAAGCGGGGGGTTTGGGGGGCGGCAGCCCCCCTACTGCCTCTCCTAATTCCTGTACGTTTTAAGGTTCGACTTTGGGACGCAGCCTCTTTAACTCTTTAAGAAAACGAAGTTTTTTTCATATTATTTCTGTACGTTTTTCTACAATCCATGGTGGATGTAATTTAATAATTCCTGTACTCCTCGTACAGGAATTAGGACTGCCTCTCATAATTCCTGTACGTTTTAAGGTTCGACTTTGGGACGCAGCCTCTTTAACTCTTTAAGAAAACGAAGTTTTTTTCATATTTTGTGAGAAAAAACCGCCCGATAAGGGACTTGAACCCTTGACTTTACGATTAAAAGTCCCACGCTCTACCGACTGAGCTAACCGGGCATGTTTGAAGTCGAAATACCTGCATGTGTATAAATATAACTTTTAAATAACTTTTAAGAATTTCAAAAATTAACATGGGCCATTATGGGGAAATGGGTTTTTCTAAGCTAGAAAATCGGGGGGTTAAGATTTTCCGACGAAACTTTCCAGGAAAATTACTCGGAGAATTCCGCGTCGAATGAGTCTTCGTACAACCAGATCCGATGTCGGATGTGACCTGTAGGCGTGGCGAAAAAAAAAGAACATGAACATTAAGTGCCTATGCGTGGTTTCTGGAAAACAGGGAAGGAGTTATCGGATCGAGCAGAAATTTCGCGGATAAGCTCCTGGGTAACCTTAACATGTGAATTTCAGCCCGATCGGAGAACGTTAAAGGGGGGTGGGGTGGGGTTGGTGGGTCGAAACTTTCGGCCAGATTTTCCCCATGAAGGAAAAGTCGGAGGGGGATGACATTTGGCAGGTTTCTTAGTTGGAGCTTGGGCTACGAAATGCATCCCTCTCCATCCCTCTACGACCACTGGAACCGAAGATCGCTTAACATTGTCGTGGTTCGCCTCTTTAAAGAGGCACGAGTGTGCCTCCTTGATTTACATAAAAAAAAACCTTTCTTGGAAAACATTATTTAAATTAAGTCCTGATCATTTTCGAGTTCACGGTATTATTGTCTTAAGTCTGCTTTTTTTCAGCTTTTGAGCTAATAAAATTAGTCCCTGATCTAAAATTTGGGGAATATAAAGACGAGAATGGTTTATGATACACAAAATACATGCAAAATTATTGGTCTCCAATGGGACTTTAACAATCCTGATCCCTATCTTGTAGATGCCCTTCAACGAAGATGGACCTAAAACCACGATATGATTATACAAATCTCTTCATTTTTGTTCTGTCATTTCCTTAGAATAAATGCACGAATTTCTAATAAAAAAAAAAGTTTTATTTCGTTTTAAAAAGGAAAGTCTTTAGCAGTGTGTGTCGGACTAAGGACACCTCTTAACTACTAGGGTCTTTGCGACGGTCCTGTAGTGTGTTGCTACAGCCAGATTCGATCTCTGGGTCCCGTATTACCAAACTGAGGTCAAACCCACTGGGCAACCACAGGACAAAAAACAGCATCAACCAGTATAACCGAAATTTTTCAAAATGTTTTGCCTTCATTGGAGTTTTCTTGGTCCTTTTTAGGTGTAACAAATCTGTTAGTCTTGGATGATCAGAAAAAGACAAATAACTCCTCTTGGCGTGACTGACTGAAAATATCAGCCCAGTAACTTCTGACTGACACGGAAAGTAATTACAACCTTACAACTGAAAAGCAGGATAATTTGCCAATTTTTAGCGAGGATGACTGGACTAGGCATATCTTAAACCTACCACATGGTTAAGAAAGTTTGGTCACGGATGATCAACTAAGTGTCTTGCAATTGCAGAGCATCTGGCAGATGATTGATCGACATTATCCAAGGAGGTCTCTAAGATAATCGAATTCCAGGCAAGGTGGATATGAATGCGGCATTTGTCACGACAATCTCTACTGGAGGTACTGATTTCCTTTCATGGCCCTTAGGCCAAAAAGGGAAATGGGGCTTGGGGGCCAGCCACTCTGTGTTTTTTGCATAAACTTCCTACTCCTGCACACCTTCAGCATATTTCTCCAGGCACCCATTTGGAGGTGGGTCGATTCTGGCTAAGCTTGAAGTCATGCCCCTGACTCACAATCCAAATCAAAAAACCAGCGACACCAGGACTCGAACCAATGTCCTCACGGTACAAGTTCTAGTCCCCTTTTTAAGTGAACAAAAAGATTGGAGGGCAACTAGCCTCCCTCTCATGTTCCTTTTCTCCAAATCTTCTGATGAAGAATTTAAGATATCCAAAAGGGATATCAGCATAGTTGAAAATACTTAAAACTATGCCTTTGGAGATAAAATGACCCACACCATCCCCCTGCTCCTTGGGTTATGTCTTTAAGTTACAAAATCTTCCCATTGTTCATGTACAATATCTACTATTGGGAAGCATACAGATATTGTTCGGGGGGAGGGGGGTTGCTTGGGATAGGCTACCATGGGGGTAATTTCTTGTGTAGAGAAAAGTTTCAGGGGGTTAACTTTCCAGGGAAATTTTAAGCTAGGGGGATTTGACGGAATTCCAATACGAAATTCTTTTTATTTATCTTACTTTCTCTTTGCCAGGTCAGTTTTGAATGTGGAGATATGCCGGGGAAATTTTCAGCATGTTTGGATTCCCCGGAAATAATTTCCAACGGAAGGAATGATTTCAGGAGTGTTCGGAAAAATGATTAGAACTTGGTCTCTTTTAATTGAAAGTACGCTAAGGAGAATTTTCGGGCTGAGCCTTCTGCAAAAACTTTTTTTGGGGGGGGGGGATTTTCCATAACAACGAAATTGTCTGAAAGAAATTTTTCAGGGGGTGTATCTTATGTGAGAGGAAGTTTCCATGGAGGAGTTTCCTGTGGGGTGAGGCATATTTTCATGGAGGGTGAGCCAGATTTACCGGCGTTATTTAAAAACTATCAGAATCTAGATTAAAAAACAAGCAATTTTTTCAACTGTAAGTAAGGAGCAGCATTAAAACTTAAAATGAACAAAAATTATTCCGTTTCTGAAGGGGTTGCCCCCCTACTTCACTATTTACCCAATTTTTCAGGATCACTCCTGAAACACAAGGGTCGTTTAATAAGAGTAGGAAGCTCTTTAAAAGTGCTAAAAAAAAATTGCGTGTAGAGCAAGGTACTGAGGAGGGGGACAAGCCCCTCATATACGGAAGAATTCCTGTTTGTTCTAAGATTTTATGCTGCTCCTTACTTTCAGCTGAAACAACTAATTTTCATTAAATTTTTCACAAGAACGACAATTAATTAACTAGTTTATCCAATTCAAGACTAGCTTCATAGGAAAGAGTTAGTAGTCTCAGCCAATAGGTTTTGATTATACTCTTATAGTTGGGTGCTCGCACAGTGGTTTTGGAGTAGTTTAGAAGGGCAGTAGCCGTTTGTTTGATAAATAATTCAGGTAAGTGATTCCAGCACGCTTTTGGAGCGATATGGCTTTGAAAACCACCAGTCAGTGTTTGTCAACGACTTTTACGGCCCATGTCTCCATTCCACATGATGCAACCGGAATCACTAAAGCAGGAAAAGTCATATCTTCAGCTTCAGTGACTAAAGCATACAGAGGCAAGAGCCAGGCATTGTTTTATGTCTTTTGAGGAGCGATTTGTATGTCAGCACAGTCCTTCGGCAAATGAATTTATCAACGCACTCGATTTCCTTGCCCTGAACAGTGACTTGGGTATCATATACTTAAACTCAAAGAATACAAAAATCAAAAATACTATTTTATGCTTTCTAATAGAATCAAACAGTTCGTGGTAACAATCTGTAGTAAGGAGTATAAACAATCTGTAGTAAAAACAGAATATTCATACCAATAGTAACATCAAAAGAATCTCCTATCTACAAAAATGTAGAATTTCGCATTTTTTGCCAGAAAACAGATCACAGACGCGTTTTTATTTGTCTTTTTGTTTTGTTTTTTTCCAGGGGTGATCTTATCGACCCAGTGGTCCTAGAATATCGCGAGAGGGCTCGTTTTAACGCAAATTAAAAGTTCCAGTGTCCTTTTTAAGTGACAAAAAATTGGATGGCAGCTAGGCCCCCTCCCACGTTCATTTTTCCCAAAGTCACTGGATCAAAATTCTGATATAGCCCATTTTATTCAACATAGTCGAAAAACCTAGTAACTATGTCTCTGGGAATGACTTACTCCTCCACTGTCCCCGGAGGAGGGGCTGTAAGTTACAAACTTTTACAATTGCTTGGACATAGTAATAGTTATTGGGAAGAGTACAGACGTTTTCAGGAGGACTTTTTTATTGGGGAAGAAGGGGTTGAGGGGAGGGGGTTACGTGGGGGGATGTTTCCATAGAGGAATTTGTCATGGGGGAAGAGAATTTCCACGAAGGGGACCCATGATTTTCTAGGAATATTAAAGAAAACAATGAAAAATAAATATGAAAAAGTTTTTTTCAACTGAAAATAATGAGCAACATTAAAACTGAAAACGAACAGTAATTATTATGCATATGAGGGGTTCACCTCCTCCTAATACCTCCCGGCCTTTGTGTTCAGGGGTTATTCTTAAGGAACTGGGACAAAATGTAAGCTTCAGTATAAAGAGCGAGGTATTGACGTGGGGGCAAGCCCCGTCATTTACGTAATAAAAACATACGAATATAGAAGTTCGTTGTGTAAGTTAGTTCGTAAGTTATGTATATTTGTTACAAATAAAAACGCTCGTAAAAAAATAGTCCTAGTTGCCTTTTTAAGTAATCAAAAATTTGGAGGGCAAATAGGCCTCCTCCCCCGCTCCTTTTTTCTCAAAATCATCCGATCAAAAAAAAGCTATGAGAAAGCCATTTACCAAAAAATAATTAATATGCAAATTTTGTTTCAATTATTCATGTTCGGAGAGCCAAAATCAAAACATGCATTAATTCAAAAACGTTCAGAAATTAAATTAAAAAAAAACAAGTTTTTTTGACTAAAAGTAAGGAGTGGCATTAAAACTTAAAACGAACAGAAATTTCTCTTTATATGAAAGAGGTTGATCCATCCTCAACGCACTGTTTTAAAAAGTAGAGTAGTAATTACTCCGTATATTTCATATACGGAGTAATTTCTGTTCGTTTTAAGTTTTAATGTCGCTCCTTACTTTCAGTTAAAAAACTTGTTGCTTTTTTTAATTAATATAGGTATATTCAGATATGTACTAGTATCTGGACACATAAGCTTCAGAGAGCAAATTTTGAAATTTATCAGCATTTGTTCCCACTGTTTTCCATAACATTTTTAATAACAACCAATTGCCTGTTTTCAAATCTGGTTTGTTTGCTGTTTTTGTTTTTTAGCGTGAGACCTGCTTTGAATTTGGACAAACAAACGACTTCACAAATATTAGAAATATACATTGCAAAACAAAAAAGAAATACCTCTTATTGCAAACTTGTTTCGGCAAAAATCACAGTTCATGTCTGTTGTGGTGCCAAATAGCTAGTCTTTTCTGTCCTCCTGGCCAATACACTGAATTCAAGCAAATTTTTGCTCTATTCTTTTCCCAGGTTAGCAAAACTCCTAGAATGAACCAAGAACGATTAAATTTACTAAAGTGCTAATGCATATTAATTATCTGACAGCATGATAAAAAAGCAACTGTAGTAACAAAAATATACTAGAAGTTGATTATTCAAATATTTAAGAGCCAGGCAAACTTTGGGTGGTCTGAGTTTTGTCAATTCGAGCAATTTATTATTCAAAAAACGAGTAGTGTTAATTAGTTTAAAAAAAACATCTGATGAGTTAATACAAAATATAATAAACACGTGCACAGAAGAGAAACATGCACATACTTCATGTCATAACACACATATTTACATTTTAAATGTAAAAAGATCAGAAGAATCTTCAAATGGGTGGGAGGAGTCAGTTACTCAAAGAGCAGTAAAAAAGTAAAGAAGATGGCACTAGACTTCATAGTCCAAACCAGCAGAGCTGAACTTCACTTCATGACGCTTCAGAAAGGAAATGCAACAATACAGGAGCCGTTTTTCTCTTTCCTCATTTCCAGACTTGTTCTAGTATCAAAGAGAAAAGTTTCAACCCACAAAAGAGTTAAATATGATATTGCTTCAATAATAGTGCAATAAATAAGTTGTGTTTTTTCTTTTACACTATTAAATAAAAAATAAGTTTTTTTCAAACGAGAGGAACAACATTAAAACTCAAACGAACATAAATTATTCTGTATATTAAAGGTTTCCCCCTCCTCAATACATTGCTCTTGACGCTTAAGTTTTTTATTACTTTTAAAAAAGCTTTCTATTCTAATTAAACGGCCCTTGTGTTTCAGGAGTTGTTATTAAAAAAATAGGGGCAAAAGTCAAATTTTATCATAAAGAGCAAGGTGTTGAGGAGCCACCCCATCATATACATAAGAATTCCTGTTCATTTTGAGTTTTAATGTTGCTCCTTATTTGCAGTTGAAAAAACTTGAATTTTTTTCTGATCGTTTTTCAAATAATGCTGGTAAATCTTGCTCACCCTCCATGAAGAATTCCCTCCCCTCTCGGAGAACAACTTCATGGATAGTTCCTCCACGTCAAATATACCCCCCTCCCGTAAAATTCCTTCCAGAGAATAGCATCCTCGCTGAAAATCCCCCGTACAATTTCTTGCTGAAGATTCAGCCTAAAACCTTGTCCTTGGCATATTTTCATTCGAAAAAGATCAAGTTCTAATCGTTTCTCTGATGACTCCGGAAATCCCCCCTTACATGGAAATTATTCCCCACAAATCCAAACGCACTGATCATTTCCACTGGAAAATTTCCCCAAAACATCTGCATATGCAAAACTGAGTAAGCAAAGAGAAAGTAAGACCAATAAACAGGAATTCTGTCAAATACCCCTCCCGTAAAATTTCCTCTGAAAAGTTCACCCCCAGAAATATCCCTCCACTCTAAACATTTTCCCCAAGGAACACCCCCCCAAGCATAGATTCTCCTCTCCTGCCTCCGAAAAATGTCTGAATACTCCCCAATAACAAATACTTTGCATAAACAATGGCCAAATTTCATGACTTTAAGAACTACCCCCAGGGTCTCCAGGGGGGGGGCATGTCATCTCCAAAGGCATAGTTTTGGTACTTTTTAACTATGCTGAACAAAAAACTATCTCAAAATTTTGATCTGACGATTTGAAGGGGGAATATAAGTGAGAGGGGGACTAGTTGTCCTCCAAAATTTGTGATCACTTAAAAAGGGCATCAAATATGCCTCCAGGAATGGCATAGCTCCCCACGGCCCCTGGGGCAAGGGTTGTAAGTTATGCATGATGCTAATCGTTTATATATAAGGTTGATTGTTATGAAAAGAAATATTGATCCTAAGTCTCCAAAACAAATCAGAGTATTAAGATAAAAGTTTCAAAAATATTGGGAAGGGGGATGTTGAACAAAATTATAACATACTATATGTAGGATGGCTGTCAAAAGGGAGTTTCAGCAATATCTAAGGAATAGAGGAAGAAATTTAGTTGAAATTTTCAGGGTATGTTGAGGGGAATGTTGAAGTCTATGGAGGGCAACCAGCCCCTCTAACCCTAGTAGATGCACCCCTCCCCTCACCCTCAACATTGATAAAAGAAAATTGAAAAACTATTTTGTTCAAATTAGTCAAAAACCCTAACAATTACGTCTACAGGGAAGCCATGCCCCCAACAGCCCCTAGGACGGGTAATACAAATTTTTAAATCTGTCGATTCTTACATGCTGGATTATCATGGGGGAAAGGAGAGAATATTTGATCCTAAGTATGTACAAAAACGCTAAGGGTATTCCAGTAAAATTTTGGAGAATGTTGAGCTAAATCAAAAGACACTGTGCACCCAGGTCATCAACAACGGTCATCATCAAATTAAAAAAAAAATGAAAATATAGAAAAAAATGTGTAATATTTAAAATATGACAGGCGGAAAAACAGGAAAAACAAACAACTTTATAATAATAAAAGTCTGAATATTTTTGTTCTTTAATATTTCCAAATATTTTAATCATGACATTGTAAATGTGCCCACCCATATTAGGGAAGGGGACAGGGGCTGGGATGCAATTGTAAAAGCAGTAATTATTGTACTTGGAAAGAGTATTAAATCACATACATATTTTTTCTACTTGGTCTAAGTGCTGGGAAAGTCTGCATGAAGACATCTTCTGGGAAAGAAGTATTTAATAACAAAAGAGTGGTAGGGTCTACCATTTTATTCCCCATTAAACATTCTGTCCATATATTGCAGCACTGTAGAACATCCCCCCTTTTGAAGAAGACAGTATAATAAAAGAAGCAAAGCACCATTTGATTACCTAATCAAAACTCTTTCCAAATATAATGGCTGCTACAGTGGCAACATGCCCTACTCTTCCACCCTCTAGTAGTGCCATATATTAACCAAGGCTGTATACAAGTGGCTCTAAAACTGTGAGTTGTAGCTCCCTGAGGAGCCAATGCATCATCATATGGGCAATACAAAATATTCAATTTAGTTATACAGTGACCTCTGCTAGGAGGGGATGTGAAATGGAATGATCATTACGTTTATTCAAGAAGTTTTGTTTGTTTATTTTTATGTTCCAAGTGCTTGGGTCAAATATATGTACCTACTAACTGATGTATCACTAGCCAAAAAAAGAGTTTATTCCATGGTGTCAGATGCAGAAGTTCAGAAATCAGCATGGATAGCACACCCGCCCCATCATATAGGTGAAGTCCCAACCTCAAATCAGAATGGAGGAAATTCAGACGGCACTGTGAGCTTGTGTTCTCTGGTCTTATAAATGGAACATCAGATGCAGTTAAATGCGCATATCTACTAATCTGGACTGGAGAAAAAGGACAGGATAAGTTCCCCACATGGAACTTAACTGACATGGAACAACATATGCCAAAGTATATTTGAATAAATTTGAGAACAACATCCAGCCAAGTACAAACCCTATTTTTGCCAGACATATCTTTCACCAACAAAACCAAGGTGAAGGAGAGACCATTGAGTTGCACATCACCCAGTTGAAAGTACTTGCAAACGTCTGTGAATTTGACAATCTGGAACACCAGCTAGTTCCAAATCAACAGGCCTTTGGAGAAAAAAAAATGCAAGAATCCACGAACGGCTCCTCAGTAAGACTTACTTTGGGTAGAGCAATTGAGTGTAGCAGTGCAACAGAAACAGTTCAAGAGACCCAAGCACTGATGGTAAACAAACATGTGCAGACGACAATCAAACAAGAAGTGGAAGTGGTTCAAAGACAGAGAAACTTCCCTAGCTGGTATTTCTATGGTGGTTTGTACTCTAGAAATCACAAATGCCCAGCTAAAGGGAAGCAGTGCAGCAAGCGCAGGAAGATCCAAGGCCAACATTTTGCCATTAAAAGACTTTAATAAATTGGTAATAAAGCCAGCAATGTGGCCAACTGCTGATGTGCTCACTAGCAACACTGGAGAACAGTTGAAGGTACTGGGGACAGTCAAAAGTTCAATACAAGAACAAAAACCCTCTGACTCATACCTTCCATGTGGTATGTAATCAAATTTGTCCAGTGTCAACAATCCATCCCTTATCAGACCAGGAGTCTCAAGTCTTTTAGACGAATTCTGTGAGGTATTTGAGAGCATAGGAATATTGCCAAGAACCTCTAAGATTCATCTCAAAGAGCATGCAAAGCCTGCAGTACAGCCACCAAAGCGAATTTGGTTTGCTTTGCAAGCAAAGTTCAAAGAGGAGCTAGACGGGCTGGAGTCACTGAGGTCATAGAAAAAGTGACCAAGCCAACACAATGGGTGAATTCAGTGGTCCTGGTTAGAAAGGCAGATGGGTCACTAGGGATCTGTTAAGACCCTGTTGACTTAGACAGAGCAATTGAGAGGCCATATTACCCTATACCCTTATTTGACAGAGAAGCAGCAAAGTACAAAGGTGCCAAGAAATTCTTCAAGATAAATGCCTGAAATGGGTACTGGTTGATAGTGTTGGATGAACCCTCATCAGAGTTGATAACATTCAACACCATCCATGGCTGGTAAAAATGAAAGAGATACCCCTTTGGACTGATTTCAGCACAAAACAAATACCAGTGCAGGATGGATGAGGTCTTTGCAGAACTAGATGTCAGGCTGATCATAGATGACATAGCAGGCAATGGCCATAAAACAATACCAAACATGATGCAAAACTAGGGGCAGTACTTCAAGCTGCAAGAGACAATGGAGTACGATTTAATGGGGAAAAATGGGTCTTTGATGCTACCTCCATAACCTACTTTGGACACAGATTAACAACAAGTGACATCACTCTTGATCAAGAGAAAACAAAAGCATTAGAAAAAATGCCTACTTCATAAAACCAAGGAGAATTTCAGACATTACTGGGAATGTATAACTACCTATCTAGATACATCCCCAACCTGGCTACGTTGAATCAGCTATGCAATAAGAAAGACCAGGGCACCGGACTCAAATCATTCTGGAATTACTGCCAAGAATTAGCTGAACTCAACAGACTTGATGTAAAAGGGGAACAAATATTGATCCCAAGATGGATGAGGGCAGGCATATTAGACCAATTACATGCTTCTCATCTAGGAACAGGAAAGACCAAAGAGAGGGCCAGAACATCTGTATTCTGGCCAGACACTACACAAGATATAAAAAAAGATTGATCAGCCAATGTGAGGTATGCACAAAGTTTGCCCCCAGCCAACAGAAGGAAACAATGATATTGAGCAAAATACGGGACTATCCCTTTCAGTATGTAGGTGCTGACCTGTTCCAGCTGAATGGACAAGATAACAAGGTTACCATTGACTACATGAGTCAATTTTTTGAATTAGATCGCCTGACCAGCACCACATCATATTAAGTTATTAACAAGCTGAAATCTCATTTTGTCTGACATGGGATACCCAAGCAACTCACAACCAACAACAGACCCCAGTTTAGTGCAAAGGAATTTGAGCAGTTCATGGTTGACTGGGGAATCACCCACTCAACCTTGAGCTCAAGCAGTAAAAAAGACTACTAATGACAGCAAATAAGGGCAAGAGCAATCCATACCTGACACTACTTGAGTATTAAGATACACCTATCAATGGAAGTTCCCCACTCAGACAATGATGATACGCCAGCTTAGATCATTTCTGCCTAGTATCACACAAGATTTGCAGCCCGGAATTTTCCATTTAGAAGAGTTTAAACAACAGAAAAAGATGGCACAAGAGGCCCAAAGCAAATACTATGACTAGCATGCAAGAAACATGGAACTGCTGAAAATTGGTCAGAAAGTGTGGGTCCAGTTGATAGACCAAGAACCCTGGAAGAAAGCAGTGATTTGCAAGACTGATGACAACCCTTGCTCATACTATGTTTGTCTTAAAATAAGGAGGGATGTTCTGCTACAACAGGGTACTCATTAAACCAAGACAGGTTCCAACAGCAACTTACCCAAATGACAGTGCAAACTGTCAAACTCTAAGCTCCCAACTTACCAAGAATCACAGCAGATCAAGAAACATTCCACTTTCAGAGAATGCATGCAATCACCAAGCTGATTCCTGTGAAAGTGCTTATCCCCCATACGACAGAGCCTATGCTACCAATGCAAGGCGCTTCAGAGACAGAAGTGGAACCCTCAGGTACAACTCATGCAGAAGAAAGCCACTATAGGAGAGGCAGGACTGTCACCCATGCTGGCCATCAGATGAAAACCCCAGTGAGGCAAAATTTGAGCATCTACAAAAGCCAGCATTAGATCTGATGAAGAAAAGAAAAAAGATGAGATAGAATCATTTTTATACTTATTCAAGAAGTTTTGTTAATGTTCCAGGTGCTTGGGTTTAATATATGTACCTATCAACTGGTGTATCACTAGTCAAACAAAGAGTTTATTGCAGAATGTAATCCAAATCATCAGAGGAGCAGATCAAATAGCCATTGCATACCATTTAGGACACCTCAGCTCACTGCCATTACTGAAACTGGCAGATACAGGACTCATCCTACCACTAGCAAGTACAATTTAAACCTTAGTAAGGGTGGGGAAGGACTAGGGCACAATATCACAATACCAACTATCATATTAAGAAAAAGCTTTGATCAGAGATTCAAACAGTAACTGGTATATGCATGATCCATCCCATTGCTGTGCAAGAGCAATGTAAGGCAATGATTTGGCAAATTTGCTGCAATTTCCAACTCTTCAAACTAATACACCAACAATTATGTCTGCTGACAAAATTTCATTATTTTCTTTCCAAATACATAGCTCTCTCCAATTCTTTTTTTTTTTGCACTTGAAACTACCTGCTGGGTCCAATGTTTGCAAATGCCTACCATTCTAAGAAGCCTCTCACACACCAATCCATATTGTCTGGAACAACCAGTACACAAGTGCAGCTTTGTTATCCATGCTTTAGTGCTGCATCACAGTTGCAAGTTAGACTTTTATTCATTCATTGTCACCTTTGGTTATAAACAGCTAATTATAGGTGCGAAATTAAAACAGAATGATTGTACTTTTATTGTAATAAATATTTTTAAAAAAAATTTCTGAAAGTAAGGAACAACATTAAAACTTAAAAAAATAACAAAAATTATTCTGTATATGAGGGAGGTTGCCCCTTCCTCAATAGCTTGCTCTTCATGCTAAAGTTTTTTAGATCTTCTAAAAAGACTTCTTATTCTAATTAAGGAGTTGTTCTGAAAGTATTAAGACAAAAAGTCAAGCTTTAGTGTAAAGAGCAAGGTATTGAGAAGGGGGCAATCCTCCTCATATATGGAATATTTTATGTTTTTATGGCACTTGGTATTAACCAAGTGACATATAGGAATTGCAAATTCTGTTGGTCTGTCTGTCAGTCCTGGTTTTGCTACTTTAGGCACTTCCAGGTAAGCTAGAACAATGAAATTTGGCAGGCGTATCAGGGACCAGACCAGATTAAATTAGAAATAGTCTTTTTCCCGATTTGACCATCTGGGAGGAGTGGGTGGCCTGTTAATATGTAAAAAATAGTAAAAAAGAAGTATTTATAACTTACAAATAGTTGATCAGATCTTAATGAAATTTGATGTTTGGAAGGATATCTCAAATATGGTTGGAAGGTGTCTCAGAGCTGTTATTTTAAATCCCGATTGGATCTGGTGACATTGGGTGGGGGGAGGGGGAAACCTAAAATCTTGGAAAACACTTAGAGTGGAGGGATCAGGATGAAACTTGGTGGGATGAATAAATAAAAGTCCTAGATACACGATTGACATAACTGGGATGGATGTGCTCTCTTTGTGGTAGTTGAATGGGGGGGGGGGGTAATTCTAAAAAATTAGAAAAAAGAGGTATTTTTAGCTTACAAATAGGTGATCAGATCTCAATGAAATTTGATATTTAGAAGGATATTGTGTCTCAAAGCTCTTATTTTGAATCCCGACCAGATCTGGTGACATTGGGGGGAGTTTGGGGTAGGGAAACCTAAAATCATGGAAAACGCTTAGATTGGAGTGATCAGGATGAGACTTAGTGGGAAAAATAAGCAGAAGTCTTAGATACATGATTTACATAATTGGTATTAATCTATTGGGGGGGGGGCTTGTCTTGAATTGTTAGATAAGGGGGGCAGCTGTCTTTCAATCTTCCAATTCACATTACTTTGCACTTCATGATGTTGAGTTTGAGGCTAAGATTTGAAAGGTTTACACTGAGAATGTTGATGTCTCTTTGCAGGGCATCTACATTGTCTTGACTGTTTTACATGTGGTAGATCTTTGTGTTGTCTGCATAGATTTTGTGGGGGCTGCTTAGCCCTCTGGGGGCAGAGTTTTTATGGAGTAGGAACAGTGTGGGCATGAGGGTGCTGCCCTGGATGACACTGCTTTCTTTGCGACTTTGCTTAGACAAACTTTCATTAATTCTTGTTTGGTGGGACTGGCTTTTGAGGAAATCCTCTATTCACGTGGTAATGAAGGGTGACATTTTGAAGACTTTGAGCTGGTTTAGTAATTCAGAGTGAGGGACTGAGTCAAACGCCTTTTCCACATCAAAGAATACTGCAAGAACATACTTTCTGCTCTCAAAGGCTTCTGTCCAGTCATTCAAGGCTTCAAGAAGTGCAGTAACAGTGCCCTTTCTTGGTAGAAAGCCAAATTGGTTTGGGTTGATCAGCTTATTTTCCAGTACATGTTCAATAATCCCATCTCCAAGGATTCCCTCCATGAGTTTACAGACCAGACTTGTCAAGCTGATAGGTCTGTAATTCTCAGGTTTGGTTTTTGAACCTTTTTTGAAGATTGGGGTTACTGTAGCTGTCTTCCAGTAAGTGGGTAGTTCCCCCCCCCCCTAGCAAGAACTGAAATACATGCAAGAGGGGCTCTTTAAGTCCTTTTCCTTTGGTCAGCCATTTGGCATGAATGCCATCTGGTCCAGGAGCCTGGTTTAAGCACCAGTGTATTGAGAAGAAGCTTTTTTCCTAGAAGCTGGTGATTGTTTTATAACTTTGCAAATGGGTTTCTACTAATGCAAACTCATAAACTACCAATGGGTTGTGATGTTTTGTAGTTGCCAGATCTAGTAGTGATGTAATCAGTATCTGAAACTGAATTAGAGTCCAAAGCACAAAAGAAAACCAAACTCCCTGAGCTCTCTTTAATTTCATATACAGTAATATCTCTACCTACACTATCGCATATATTGGCAGGGATTCAGTTATTCATGGGGTACCAGGTAGGTATATGTCACCCACTCCTCCATATCTCTGTTCTCCTCTAGCAGCTTGCCTCTTTATCGTCTCCCCAAGCTCTTTTATTTTCTTTTTATCTGTGCTTGAAGCATCAGTATAAAAGAAAACATCTCTGTTTTGCCTACAGTACTGCAGAATCTCAGCCTTCAGTTTAAAAGAGCTAACTGAAAAAAAGCAGTATTGGGGTTCTTAACACTAGGCAGATCTTTCAGATTCTGCATTGTACTGATGTCAATTGAGAGTTCATCTTTCAAGAAAGAAGAGATGAACTAGGCATACAATTGCTGGACATATAAACATAACTCTACTACCTTAAACCACTTGTATTAGACAATATCTGTGCTAGATCAAGTATGTCTTTGATTTCAATTCTTGAGCTCTAATTTTAGGACCTGATGTCTAAGATTTGACTTCTTTTTTTAAGATTCAACTCAAGTTTTATATGAGTGTCCAAAATTTTGCTTTACTATTGACTATAGGTCCATTCAAAATATTCAGCCTTGTTTACAGATAAAACATTCAGCCTGATTGCATCCTTCTTAAAAAGATTTAAACAAATTCAATAATGAAACAATCCACTTCTGGTGAATTTGCAGGATGAAAGTGAACATATTGTTTGATGTATTTTTTATGCTCTTTATTAATGGAATATTTTTTTTGTGGGAGAAATTTCATTTTGAGCCCTTAAAGGGCTCAAAACAGTCTATAGTAACCAAAAGTTTAAAAACAGATTTCAAAGAAAAATGGCTAGTGAGAAGAACCCCCTTTCTAGGTGACATAACAGAGATTTAAGGTAAAGGTATTAACAGAATATTCAGAGAGCCAAGAAACAAACTTTTCTCTACAATCAGAATTGCATCCTGAATCCAAATTTGACATTAATTTCCATATCAAACTTAATTTTAAATACAGCTGATAAATCTGTGTTAGCATGAATCTGGTCAAAACTGTTTACCCATAATTTGGATTGATGGCAACAAAATCAAGAATCAATAAATGCATGGAAAATATATAATATAGGCTCTATAGTTGGTTAAGGCTGGAAAGGTTAGGTTAAAATTGAACTTGCAATGCAAATAAATATAATATTTGCTAACAGGATGAAATTCTGTCAATAAAGGTAAGTTTATGAGCACAGGTATACAAGCTGCACCTTAAATAAGAGGAAAAGGTATCATCTTTGAGGGTCTATCTTAAAATTTAATTTGAAACAGAAATAAATGTCAAATTTGGATTCAGGATGAAACTCTGATGATATAGTTAAGTTTGTTTCTTGGCTATCTAAATATTCTGTTTATATACACCTTTACCAGATTTAATAGTGATTTAAATGTTGAAGTTTTGATTAGGTGTCTGAGTATCTTAATATACTGCCTCACTTTACAACCCCTTCCCATTAATGGAGAAATATATAGGTAAAATTCTAGTTGATTGACTTTTGGCTATCTTGGAAAGGGGTTAGGTTAGGAAAATAAAACTTTCAGGGATGGGTCTAAAGACTGAAGTACGTCCCAGGATGGTATTTTGAAGTACCCACCTCTACTCCTTCTCCCTCAAGAGGGCCCTGAAATTTGCCTATATGACAGGTCTATACCTATTGAAATTTTGACAAAACAATATTTTACCTTAATTTTTAGTTACCAGTTGTCTTTTTTCTGTCTTTAGTTCTGAAAAAGCAACTCCTATTATTTGAGTAGAATTCTGAGCCATATCAATGTTTTTATTCAAAATTTAGGAAATGTATTTGCATATCTTTAAAACCTCATAAGTTGGGATTGAGCAAAGTTGTGAAGCTGAAAACAATTTTACTGTGCTTCATTCAAGCAAAAGATCTATTTTGCAAGGTTTCACTTTTATAACACACATATTTATAAAGGTCATCAAAGGTCAGGGCCCTCTAGAGGGAGAAGAGTGGAATTAACTGAACAATTGTTTAGGGTCATGAAATTATTGTTAACAGATGCATCTTGACTTTTAGAACATCTTTTCTCTCTTCCAAAACTACTGCAAACTCAATGTTATGGAGTTATTCTGGCCCAAATATCCTTGTATTTATACATATAGAATTGCAATCATTTCTGTTTTTGTTGATTAGATATTCCAAATTGTTAATCTGTAATAGTTTAGAAACAAAATTGGGCTATATATTTGCACATTAGGGAGGTGGGGGTAAAGCATAGCATATATTGAATATGTAAACTAACCATTGCTGTATTTAATATATGCTATGCTTTACCCCCCCCCCCCTAATGTGCAAATATATAATAGGCCTAACTCTATAACAGTGAGTATGTGGTAGTTTTGCAAGAGAGAAAAGATGTTCAAAAAGTCAAAATGCATCTATTAACAATACTTTCATGACCCTAAATATTGGGTAAAATTCTAGTTAATTGACTTCTTGCTATCTCAGAAAGTGTTTAGGTTAGTAAAATGAAACTTTCAGGGATAAATCTACAGACCAAAGTATGTCCTGGGAAGGTATTTTGAAGCAACTACCTCCACTGCTTCTACCTCTACAGGGCCTGACCTTTGATGACCTTTAAAAATATGTGTGTTATAAAAGTGAAACCTTGCAAAATAGATCTTCTGCTTAATTGAAGTACAACAAAATTGTTTTCAGCTTCATAACTTTGCTCAATTCCATTTTATAAGGTTTTAAAGATATACAAATACATTTCCTAAATTTGGAAAGAAAACATTGAAATGGCTCAAAATTCTACTCAAATAACAGGAGTTGCGTTTTTCAGAACTAAAGGTAGAGTAAAAGCAACTAGTAACTGAAAATTAAGGTAAAATGTTGTTTTGTCAAAATTTCAATAGGTATGACCTGTCATATAGGCAAATTTCAGGGCCCTCTAGACGGAAAAGGAGTGGAGGTGGGTACTTTAAAATACCTTCCTGGGACATACTTTAGCCTGTAGACCTATCCATGAAAGTTTCATTTTCCTAACCTAAACCCTTTCCGAGATAGCAAGAAGTCAATTAACTAGAATTTTACCCATTCAGATAATAGGAACATTGACCAGAGTAGAGCTGGGTACTTCAAGATACCTTCCCAGGACATACTTTAGCCTTTAGACTCATCCCTGGAAGTTTCATTTTCCTAACCTAACCCCTTTCCAAGATAGCCAAAAGTCAATCAATTAGAATTTTGCCAAATATAGCCTAGCCTATAGCCCAAACTATGTGTACCCATGAATTTTCTGTAGGTTGAATCTTTTATTCAAATGGATTTAATAGGCTAGGCTAGCCAACTGGGAGAGGAAGAAAAGACCCATCCTGTCAAAAATTGGTAAACTAGTCTATTTATCCTATAACATTGAGAAGCTTATATATTCATTCATCCATTAGGGTACTGATATATCTGTTTTTAGGGTACTGTAGTTTTACAATAGGTTTATGGTACCTTTACCGGTGGGTTTAGACTACCAGTAGTCTAAGCCACAAAAAGTGATTACATCTGCTTCAGAAGAATAGTTAAAAGCCAACTGTGGACGCCTAGGTTATAAGACTTATGCCTTAACCTGTTGGCCTACCCTAAATCTAACCTTGGACTATTCTTTAACCTTTGTATGGGCCTCTGCCTACAAAGGGGACCATTTAGAAACTAAGGAATAAACATTTCTTTATTACAAAAATTAGTCAATCGAACTACAATAAGCAAAAGTCAAGCTATGCAAAGAACTACCTTACTTAAAGTACACTACGTCCACGTGGTAAAAATCCATTTCTTCCGTCCAATTCTAATTGAAAATTCCTGCTTTTTTTCTTATTAGGAGTGGACATTGTTGTCAACAGATTTTCATCAAAGCCAATCATTTACCGAAATTGTATCAAAAGAGCATACCAGACTCACAAAAAGATTTGGCTCTCCCCCCTTGTCTACCCAACCCACTTCTCCCACCTGTCTCGTTTACAGCACTAGGCAGCACTCCGACTAAAGAGTAGCAACTCACAGCAGCCTTTTCAGTAACGTGCCCCGTTCGGTAACCCTTCGCTACATTTACCCTGGATGAAAACACACATAGAATCCTAGAGTCAGTTTTGAAAACAGAACCTCTCACTGCTACTTTTGAGGTAAACTGTAGAAAAAAACTGAAAGAGTATTGTTCAGATGATTTTAATTTCCCAACTTTTCTTTACAGCAACGCAGAAAGTTTGAGTATGAATACAGTGTGTGAGTTAAGTTTGATTAAAATAGTTAAAACTTCGGCCGTAGTTGTTATTGAAGTGCACCGACAGAATCTTGAATTACTAGAAATTCTTGATTATAATGGTTTTTTTAATCTTCGCCCAGATGGCCATCCTTTGGAGAAAGAGGGAGGCAGGATATGATTTACTCGCATAATAAAATTAAAGCAAGATTAATTAAAGTCTTGTGTTTAAATAAGTATGATGAGTTGATTTGGGTTGTTCTGCAGCCTAAACAGTTTCTACGCATATTCACTAGAATTATTGTTCGTTCATCCAGAATTCGAATAACCAAAAGTTATTTCTAGGAAAAATGCAATTAAGTGCTGATCAAGTAATTAGTAAGCACCCTAATTGCAGAATATTTATGCTTGAGGATTGCAATGAAATGAAACTTGAGCAAATCAACAGAGGACTTGGTCCTAAGCACCTGGTAAGAAAAGACTAAAGGGAATATTATGTTAGACCTTATTTCTTCTAATATACAAGAGTTCTACAGAGAACAAGTACCTGGTACACCGTTGGGCGGGTATTACCACTTTCTTCTAGAGCTTATTCCTCTCCACAAAATTCGGATTGAGTACAAAACTACAACGGTGGCCAGCAGACCAATAAGTGACGAAAGCTTTTTAAAATAAGGTAATTGGATTAGTCAAGTAAGCTGGGATGAGATTTATAAGGCAGAAGGAACACATTCAAAAGCAAGTCTGCTACAAGAAAAGCTACAGTGCGCATGTAAGTCTTATTTTCCCGAAAAAACTTCGAAACATGATTCTGCAGATCGTGCTTACATCACTAAGAGTATAAAGACGCTCATTCTAGAAAAAAGGAGGCTATTCCATGAAGGCAAATGTGAACAAGCAAGGAAACTAAAAAACAAATGTAGAAAATGACAAGAAATGCGGCCCATGAATAAACCGAGAGAAAAGTGAATCACTTGTTTAAGTCAAAACAAAGCCATTGGCACAAAGAAATTAAAATATAGTTGGAAAACAAAGAAAGAACTGCATTTTAATTTAGAAGAATAAAAATTTGAAACTGCAAATAAGGTGAATGCCCACATGGTTAATTTTGTCCAGTCAATCCCTCCTCTGCCAAAAGAAGAAAAACCGATTCCTCCACTTGATTTTTATGATTTCCCTATTATATCGTCAAATGAAGTAAAACAAAAGCTAAGTGTTTTGAAAAGAACTAGTGTAACACAGGTTGATATCCCTGTTGATTTAATTAAAGCATTCCATGACGGATTATTTTTTTTCTTTGGCCCATATTTTTAATCTAATAGCAGAATCTGATGATTACCCATCCATTCGAAAAAAATGGACATGTTACACCAATTCCAAAAAAGATGCATCAAATGATTTTTCTGGAATCAGAGCAATTACAATGACCCCTGTGCTTAAGTAAGTTTATGAGAGTTTTTTAGCTGCTTGGTTAAAGAAGCAGGTAAATGAGCTGATTGATCTTAGAGAAATTTGAAACATACCCAAAACGTCCACTGCCCATTATCTGGTAAGTATGCTGGATAAAGCTCTTAAACATCTGGATGAGCCTGAACGCCGGATTAATCTGATAGCCATTGACCTAAAGAAAGCTTTTGACCTTGTTTGTCATAGTACACTGAAAAAGAAGCTCCTCTCTAAGTTTAATGTCCGCCATTTTTTAGCACGAATTATAGCTAATTTCCTTGCAAATAGAACACAGTGTATCAAGTACAAATCAACTTTTTCTGATGAAATGCCTATATTTTGTGGAGTGCCTCAGGGCACAATACTGGGTCCACTTCCTTTTCTAATTGTGATCAACGAGCTGGAGATAAGCATGCTAGATCGCTGGAAATATGATGATGATTTATCTATTGCAGAACTGTGCTAAAAATATTCAAAGCAGTGCAGCTGCCATCATGGCTGACATATTGGATGATGCTGCTGCAGACACGATGGCTGCTACTGTCCAGAAGTCTGTTGTGCTTACTTTCATTTTCTTAAAAGTAATCTAGAATTTTACCCTCACCTTCGTCTTTCCAGCCCTATGACTGAGCTTAAACTGCTTGAGTGTATCTTTCTGCTGATTTAAAGTGGGAGAAACAGACGGAAATGATGCTCCACAGAGATACTGCTGGTATTAGCTCTCTGAAGCTAATGTATCGACAAAGAATTCCATCAGATCACCCTTTGCAAGTTTACATCTCTTTCATGTGGTCTTGCCCTGAATACTGTACCCTCGTTTGCCATTACTACCTAACGAAGGAGCAGTTGAACGGAATTGAGAGAGTTCAAACTCTGGCATTGTTGGTAATTTCAAAAGCGCCCAAAGTCCCATACTGTGCCCTCCTTGAACAGTTTAGCTTATTTTCCTTTGATAGGCCGTCGACAAAAACTGCCGCTTGCTTTTGGTACAGGGGAGTTGAACAGCACATCCCATCGATACATACTGCCCTCTGATTTCAAACCATATAGAGGAAGACCCACAAGAGCAGTGGCAGAAGCTGGATCTCGTATACAGCCAATGAATGTGTCTCCAAACAGATATTTGAAAAGCTTTGTCCGCTCATCTGAAACGTTTTTTAATGTTACTGCTAGTAAGCAAGAATAACTACAGCTCTAGTTCGTTAATTATATTATATTTTGACTAGTCAGTTATTATGTACTGATTTTAAGTAGACTATTGGATTTATTTCAAATTGTCTCATGAGTGTAAACTCTGTATTCTACATGTATTTTTGTTCTGACGACTAAAACGAATATTTGGCTTGTCCGCTGCTTTAGTTCGTTAGTTACATTTTATTATATTTTGCCTAGTCAGTTATTGTGTACTTATTGATGTTTTGACGACCAAACGAATATTTGGCTTGTCGGCTTTCCCCTTTTGGAATAAATTGAATTTAACTGAATTAAATTAAATTGAAAAAGTATCGTTAGAAGATAACATTAGCGAAATTTCCTGAAATACTCCTTGAAACAGATTGATAGGGCTGGTTCTCTTCTGGGAAAGTCAAGAAAGCCAGGATAATAAGTTTGTCAACAAATAGAGTGAACTATTGATACCATCTTAAAAAAAAGTCATTTTCGATTGAATATATAACAAGCAAAGTGGTGACAAGTCAAGCGAAAAATATATTTCACCAACTATGCCACAAAAATGACCATAACCACATTTTCCTAGTCAGTTATAGATATCCCATGGGTTCGAAAAATAAACTAACTACTGACATATAAAAAAAGAACAGGGAAGCACTGACCACTGACCAAAAAATTTCATATCATTTATAATTGTGTTCAAGAGCATAATGCCGATTGCAAATTAGCTAAATAGGTCTTTTGCATTTGCTCACTTAAGGTCCGTAGGCCCCATAAGCTTCGTAGGATAACCTACTTAAGCCCCATAACGTAAGCTAATTACTAAGTTGAAAAATTTCAACTTAACATCCGTAACGTGACAGACTTAGAAGAAAAGTGATTTGAACTGGTCATGGATGAGTTAAATTATTGAATAATTGACTTTGTTAAGACGAGGCATTTTTTATACAATCAAAGGGAGAAAAACTATAAAGGCAAAACCATGAAAGCAAATACTTGGGAATCATTTTCCAAGTATTTAAGGCAAAAAAAGGTATAGCGGATTTAGGTAAACATGGCAGGTTAACCCAGGTTTCACATTAGCTCTAAGTGGCCTATGCTAAGTGGCTTACTCTACGGAGCTTAAGTAAGTTGGTTGCACATTGAAATTTGGCCTATTACACCTTCACTTATATAATCTCAGTAACGTAAGCTTTTTTACATTAATTAATCTTCAAAAATGAAGATGAAGAAACAATTTGTATGACAGTTAATATTTAGATCTAAAGACGTGGACAGTACTGAGGTAACAAATGGTATCTCTCTTTTCTATTCTCACTCCAACAGTGATGAAGACCTTGCACTGCTGGCTTTTTTCCAGAGGAGGAGAGGCGGAAATCCAAAAAGTAGAACCAAACAAGAGCATAAACTTAATTACTCATTTTTTACTAGGTTGCCCAGCTTAGTTTACTCTAATTTAGGTTTCTACTGCTCTTCCTCTAGAAAAACATCTAACAACGCAAGGTCTGATTCCTGCTGTAGTCAGATTAAACAAGAAGGATTCCATTTGTTACCTAAGTACCTTCCGAGTCTTTGGATTTAAATACTGACTATCATACAAATTATTGCTTCATTTTCATTTCTGAAGGTTAAACAATGTAAATAAGCTTACTTTACGGATTTTGTGGAAGTGAAAGTGTGATAGGAAAAATTTCAATGTGAAACCAGTTTACTTAAGGTCCGAATCGTAAACCTCTTAGCGTAGGTCACTTAGTTCTAATTTGTAACCAGGGTAATAACGAAAACTATAGTACTTTGACGCATAGAAGTAATAATTTCTTAAATACTCTGCATAATTTTTGTCTTGAAATAAGTAGCCAGATTAAAAATCCATTTACCTGGCTATTTGCATCAGCGAGGTGGCTATCTTCCGTTCATTTTTTTAGACACAGCTCTTCTTCTCAATTTTTTGTAGAGCGGTAATAAACAAGACATTATATGATTATAATTAAACGGAATCAAAACTCAAAATATCTGGCAGGCACGAAAAATTAAGCTTCCAAAAATAAGTAAAAAGTAAGTAAATGACTCCACAAATAATTAAAAAGTAAGTAGATTTAACATTTGAAAGTAGAATAGTCCAAAAATCAGTATTCCACTACCAAAATAAGCAAAAGTGAAATGCTGAGAAACAGTATAAATTGCATGAGTTCTTCCTTTGAAAGTATTAAAATTATTCTATGCAAACCTGAGGCAAACCAAAAATATTTTTTTAAACAAAAGTTTAGTCAGAAATCTCGTCGTACCTAGTAGATAACTCAACTGAAAAACAAATGTTTTATTTTTTTTTTTAAACCAACCCCATCGGTTTTTCTCATTCGTGTGGATCCGCTATTATTATTATACGGTGGGCTCGAATAAATTAATTTTGCCAAAAACCTCAATAAGCCTCTTATTATTGAGCTTTGGAACATGAGACTATAGACTTCCTGAAATAAAAAAAGCATAAGAATGCTATCTTATGAAAACCCAAATTGCTTTTATAAAGCCTTAAAGGTTCAAAATAGACTTGAGAAAAACAAGCCCCTTTCTCAGTCTTTTTTTGGTACCTGGTCCCTCTTCATCCTCTTGACGACGAAAAAAACACTAAGATGCAAACTGAAAGGTCTAATAAGAATATTACTGTGTTGGTATCACCCTCACCTTTCTAGGCTCAATAGCTCTAAACTGTGGACATTGTCCATAGCTTATAAATGAGCTGTTGTAGAAAGGACGACCATGTTTGGTATGAACGCCTTATGGCGACAGTTTTCATATAAAATAAAAAAAGTAAAAAAATGTTGGAGCTGCAGAATAAAAACCTCCTTTTTAAACTTAAAAAATGTTTTCTTTTTTTTATCTTACATCTAATGGACAGCGGAGCTTTTTTCGGCTCCGGCTTACCATATCGGCTTTTTTCGACAAACATTAATAGATGGCCCCAAAATTCAGCAATAATATTAGAATAGAATCGGCGAGATCATAGCATAGCACTGGTAGGACTGTTAATCCTGCTAATAGCTCCAGTATTTGGACAGTGTCTAATCTTGGACCAAAAATATGATTTAAAAGTATCTTTCATAGACTTAGACAATATGTTCCTGATAGGATAGGATGCAAATAGGCTTGTTTTGAACAGTTGGGATTGGCTGATTATTGGACTCTTCTACTCAAGATTAGTTGATTATAGTAGCCTAGAAAAACGTTCAGGTCTAAACTTGAACAGAAATTATCCTTTAAATATATCCATGATGGAATCTAAGTGATTTTGTTCTAACTTAAAATTTGTTCTATCTATAGAAGGTGGTTTATTTCATTATTGAAGTCATCCAGTTTTTCTTAATAGGGATTTGGCACTTTGACAGTGCAAATCTTTAATAAATGTTGTAGACTTAAATATGATTCCAGTGCATGTTCAAAGTGGCTACCCCTACCCTAGTTGCTTCTTGGATATGGCATATGCTAGATAGTTTTGGATATTTAGGATTGACTGACAATTAAGACTGTGCAGTTTTAGTTTAGCGATTGGCTCTTCCATAAGGAAATGCTATAAAATTCTGAGAACAAATTTTATGGGTCCCAAAATATGGTAAAATTCTACTTTAGATACTTTTGACTATCTTAGAAAGAGATTAAGCTTAGAAAATGAAACTTTCAAGGAAGAGTCTACAGGCTAAAGTATGGCCTGAAAAGGTATTTTGGTCAATGTTGATATCACCTGAACAATTTTTTTGGGTCATGAAACTATTATTAATAGATACATTTTGACTTTTTGAACATCTTTTCTCTCTTGCAAAACTACTGCAAATTCACCATTATGGAATTATTCAAGCCCAAATATTTTTGTATTTACACATATAGAATTGCAATCATTTCCATTTTCATTGATTTTATATTTGAAATTGCAAATCTGTAATAGTTTAGAAACAAATTTGGGCTATATATTTGCATATTAGGGGGGTGGGGGGGGGGGGTAAAGCCTAGCATACATTAAATATGTAAACTAACCATTGTTGTATTTAATATATGTTATGTTATACCCCCCCCCTAATGTGCAAATATATAATAACTCCATAATGGTGAGTTTTTGGCAGTTTTGCAAGAAATAAAAGATGTTCAAAAAGTCAAAATACATCTATTAACACTAGTTTCATGACCCCAAAAAATTGTTCAGGTAATATCAACATTGACTGGTATTTTGAAGTATGTACCTTGTCTCCTTCTCCCTCTAGAGTGTCCTGAACCTCTGATGACCTTCAAAAATCTATATTATGAAAGGAGAAAAGGAAGACTGTTTTCCTAAATTAGTGATTAATATAGACCAGAACTCGAATGAGGCCTTAACCCTACTCATCCATACAATCACATAGGTCAAACAGCATAGCCGTACACAATCAACCATAAAGAATAATCTATGGACAGGCAGTCATGTCATCAATAAGTATAAGTTGTCATTTACCAAACAATAAAGACAAATAATTCAGAGGCAACAACCCAACACAAGGGCTCATCAGGAGAATATACTTGCCTATAGGGTTTTGGCACTTTAAAATCTTTACCCAGTCAAGTGTTGTGCCTACCACAGAATATCCATGGCATCCCTGTGTCAGGTATCACCCCCAAAATACATGCCTATAAAAAACCAGCAAATGTAGAACAACCAAGTAACACCAAAACAAGCTTATCCTGTTAATATGTTCCTCTTTTTAGCAACAATAGGTAAACTAAATATGATAAATTTTACCAGAATCACAAATATTAACACTTTGCAAAAAACCTGAATGAACTAAACAACTATGGAATTCATCTTTACCATGTGCCTATTTAAAAAAAAAATTCACTCTATTAGAAACACAATTCAAAATAAATGGTGCTGCATCATCATTTTGCAAACCTCCAAAATTAGCCAAAAATTTCTTTAAGTATTTTCAGATAATTCTTTTGGTATTTATTTAAAAGTTCATTATAATGAAAACTAAATTTTTTAAATTGCCAAGTTAATTTATTTGCAGAAAAACCTCTTAATATAAATTTTTGGCTTAAGATTTTGCATCTATTTTTAAAATCAATATAATTACTACAAATCCTTGCATAACAAAGTAACTGTGAGAAAAATGCTGAATATGTGATATTAGAGTGTATTTTACTTTCAGGGAATGGGAAACTAATCACTTCAAAATCATCCGTTTTATTATACATTTTAAAACTTAATTTATTATTATCAGAAATATTAATATACTATAAATGTGAAACCTTGCAAAATATATTTTCTGCTTAAATGAAACATAACAAAATTGTTTCCAGCTTTGCATCTTTGCTCAAGCCTAATTTACACGATTTTGAATATATGATAATACATTTCCTGAATTCTGAAAAAACAACAACATTGATAGGGCTTAAAATCGACTGAAATAACAGGAATTGCATTTCCAGAACTAGAGCCATAGAAAAAGAAACTAACAACTGAAAATTAAGGTAAAATTTTGTTTTGTCAAAATTCAATTGTTTCTGTCATGTTGGCAAATCTCAAGACCCTCTAGAGAGAAAAGCATAGAGGTAGGTACTTCAAAATACTTTCCTGGGATGTATTTTAGTCTGTAGACCTATTCTTGAAAGTTTCATTTTCCTAACCTACCCCTTTCCAAGATAGTCAAAAGTAGCTAAAGTAGAATTTTACCCAAAAAACTTTTTTAAATTACTAAAAAGACAAAATTTTACTTTACCCCCCACCCCCCTAAAGGTTAAGTATATACACCAAATTGTACATATAGAGTGAATTTTCTATATATGATTTTGCACCAAATTAATTGAACAGCAAGCACACAATGTTGACTACATCTTGCAACAAGAAAATCATAATTTTGCATATATAGTTGACCATCAAGGGTAGGGTAAAGTGATGGTCTTTCTGAAGCAGACGTATTTTAGATCTAAGAAAAAAAAAGTTTTCCAAATTTTATTATATTATCTTCTGGTGAGTGGGAAGTGGGCAACCACTAAACTAAATATGACTAAGCTAGTTAGTATTGGTGCACTACAATCTAGAAATCCTTTTTATTTTAACATTGAAACTTATACAGAAGTCATGCTTACATCCTAGCCCAAGTATTTCCACCCCTTTTGGAAAAGGACAATTATCATTAGTGGGAATTGGTTTGTGGGCCATATAATTCAATTTTGTACATATTAAATAAAATCTAAAGATAGGCCAATTAATTAAAATTTAAGATGCCTAATATGTTGGTTTATTTTAATAGAATATAAGTTATTTTAGAAATTTTTTTAAATAAATATGTTTTTTTTTCATGTACAATCTAGCTCTAAAATTGAAATTAGACAATATAAAAGCATCACTAACCCTTTTATGTTTAATGGAAATTCTAGTTTAAAACTTAAATACAATTGCCAAATTGAAATAATATTTTTTGACCTATCAATGCAACACCTGGCTCCACTTCTCATAAACAAGGAATCCAATATGTTGGATGTTGCAACTTGAAGTGAACTCTCCAGAAGACTGTTGGAGATTTGCTGTCTTGTGGTGCACTTCACATGTTTTGTCATGAAGAACACTTGCTCACATATGTATGTGCTACCAAAAAGTGATACAAAACAAAAGTGCTTGTCCATTAATGCCCAGGTATTTTTCTCTGGGAAAGTAGTTGTAGTAGAATCATAGTAAGGGATACTGTTAAACTTGTTCTTTAGATTTAACATGCATTGCAAGTTAATGTACTTCATTTGCTGATCTTTGGGGATCTTGTCAATGTTCATAGAGAAATGGTAAGAAAGCATATTGATACTTACAACAAGTTCCTTGAAGGCTTGTAATCTAACATGGAATCCTTATCTTAATTCTGATATAACTTCTATGTTCTTTTGGGGATTTTGATGGCTACACTTTTATGATGCTGCAAAATCTATAAAATTTTTCTTTTTTATTTATCACTCCTATGTTGCTGTTTTATTTCAAATATATTTAGTGATCAAACACAGTTGTCATTCATTAATCTTTCCTTCAAAGACATTAATTTTTGGTGTTCAGTTGTTGTAAAATGCATATCAGGGTTTCAAAGGGATCCATCCATATTATACTTGTGGTAAATAGAAATAGTTATACTATTTTAGAGAATGTGCTGGAAATGAGAAAAGTCTTGCTCCTTCAGTTTTATCATATTCAAAATAGAATTACTTATTTTATAGATAAGATTATAATGTCACATATGGCTGTGAGCCAACTGTTATATGATAGAGCAAATATTACTGCAGGTCATATCTTATTGGATCAAGGGCTACAAGTAGCACAGGGGTGACAGGTTGGACATGTCTGTCCTAGCTTATTTGAAAACATGTATTTTGCTTTGCAACACATGCCTTGGCATTGTTCTAGTTGGTGGGTTTTCTGGTAACTTGGAAAACAGCTGAGATTGGTGTATGAAACTTTTGGGAATGAATTAGGGGCCCAAAATAAACTCTGAAAATATTGCATTAAGCTATAATCTCAATGCATCCTTTGTTCTCATGTCTGAGAAGATTGCATAGATGACAAGTCTATAACTATCCAAATTTAAAAAAAATAAATATATTTCTCCTTATTTATGGGTTATCAATTTCTTTTTCATGGACTAGTCTAGAAAAGAAAACTGCAATCCCTGTTATTTCAGCAGGATTTTAACCCGTATCAATATTTTGTTTTTCAAAATTTGGGTAATTATTTTCAAGTTTTTAAAACTTTATAAAACATGTTGAATTAAAGTTATTAGGCTCAGAAAATTTTCACTGTATCTCATCTGAGCTATATTTCTATTTCTTAAGGTTTCTATTTTATGACTCAAAGATTTTAAAATATCCTCAAAGGTCAAAGCTGTATGGAAGGGGAAAGGGTGGAGATGGGTACTTAAAAATAATTTTCCAGGCAATCATCAAGGCTCAGAATTCATTCTTAAGAGTTTTATTCATCTACTTTCCATGATGTACAACAGTCCCTCATCTAGAATTTTACCCTTGCTTTGGATCAAATGCATCCATGATAGAATCTAGAAATGATTTAGGTACTCTGTTCCAACTTTAAGGTCCTATGCCTAAAATTGGGTATAATTTTGCAAGTTAAGGCTCAATGTTAAAGTGTGTGCCCAAGATTAGGCTCCATTATTGACTATCAGTACATCTAAAACTGTTGATTTTATATATGGTTAAAATATTCAAGCTAATCACCAACTCATTAAGAAAATTGACACTTCCAATGGTAAAACAATCCACTTTCTAGATGGTATGATAGAGATTTTAAAGTGATGATTAACTGTCCAACTACTGGGTATCCTACCCTAAGTATTGGATTAACTTGAACATTATAACCATATACAACACTAAAAATTTGGGAAAGCTGTTTATTTATGCAACACTAACAATAAATTCAGAAAATTCAGCCCTGTCTTTGACATAGGATCTTATAGTTAGGACATAGTATCTAAATTATAGAGATACTCTTAAAAGGGATATAATCAATTTAAGGCAACTGTAGGGAAGCACAATAGTTTTATTTAATTAGGCTATAAGTGCATTTTTGATTAAGTTTAAATGTTAAAATTGTTTTTTGATAGATTGTAGCCAAACTGTCCTAACTAAGCCACTCCCAATCATCAGGAAGTTCCAAATCATCTAATATTTACATAATATTGAAGAGTAGGAGCCTGCTGTTTCTGTTTATGAAAGTTACTTTTTTACCAAAATATTTGTCCAAGATTAGACATTGCCTAAGTACTGGCATACCCTGTGTCAAAGACTTGGCAGCATTTTTGAAGTTGAGGCCAAAGTTTAAAGTACATGCATGGGATTAGACTCTATTAGTGATTCCCAAGGAACTTAAAGTGTTCAATTTTGTATATAGTTGAAATATTCAAGCTCATCCCATGCTTACTAAGAAAATGTAGACAAATCCAATAATAAAACAATCCACTTTATTGGTAGTATAATGGAGATTTTAGTGAAACATAATTGTTAAAGGTTATTATAACTGTTATTATACAATTAACTATATAACAGCTGGGTATTTTACTTTATCTCAATCAGTGATAAGGTATAATCCTAGGCCACAATCGAAATTCCAAAGAAGACACTATGATAATAAAAGTTTACACTATAATATACAAACAAATTTTATTGATTATTTTTTTAAAGGTACCCCATTGTGATTCAGGGTTTGTCCACCATATTCGGAAGATGTTGATTGCAGGTATAAATGGAATGTTTCATTTGCAAATCAAGCCAAATTACACTAACTTTTCCCAAAGTTTGTTTCATTTGACATTTTTCATATGAATTTTGAACTTGTTACTTTTCTGAAAACGAATTATATTTCAAGTGTTTTTTTTTATGCTTATTACAGCATCGAAAATAAAATTAATATTACTGCAAAATAAATTCTTGAACTCTTGAACTGTCAGTAATTAAAATCATTATATATCAAATATTCAGTTTAATTTTATTACTATTTAATTTTTTTATTTAATTTTACACATATAGTTTTCAGTACAAACAAGAGTTTGATTATTGCCCACTTATCTAACTGTAAAAGTTTAAAGCCTACTGCATAATTGGTGCTTTACCGAAAATGAATTATATTACAAATATTTTCTTGTGTTCTTATTACAAAATTGAAAATCGAACAAAAATTGTAGTGAAATAAAATCTTGAACTGATGAGCTTTCAGCAATTGATAACAATATATATATCAAATATTCAGTTTAATTTTATTAGTCCTTTTGAAGATTGTTCAAGATGCATATAGTTTTCAGTAAACATTAATGACACAGTAGGCTTTATACTTTTACAGCTAGTGAAGGGGGCTGTAGCCAAACTCTTGTTTGTATTAATTTTTGCTAGTTTAAAGCTTGGTTTGCATATTCAATTAAAGTTTTACTCGTTTATTTATTCAGATGTATTAGTACCTGTTGTATGCTTGTTTGCTATGATTGTTTATTTAATTTCTGGTTGTTTTGGGTTTTGTTTATCCTTCGTTTGTAATTCCTGGTCATTTTCAGTTTGAATTACGATAGGTTTTTATTTCTGCTGATATTAGGTTTAATATAGCCTTTGTTTTCTTTGAAAAACTTCATTGTCGTCAATTAAAAAAATAGTTTCTATTTTTTTTTAATTGCCAAAGTTAGAAGTGTTTTAAATTCCTTATTACAAAATCAAGGTTTTTTTTAACATTAAAGTATCAAAACTAAGCTCTGTAAATCAAGCGTTTCCTGTTAATCAGTAAATCCAAGTACCAAAGTAAAGAAAGTATTAAAGTAACAGTAAGCCATTTGCATAACTCACAGCCCTTTCCCTGGGGGCTGTGAGAGGGGGTTCTACCCTGGAAGCATAGTTATTTAGCCTTTGGAATATTTTAAACAAAATGGCTAATTTAAAATTTTAACCAGATACCTTTGGGGAAAGGGGGTGGGGCGCTGAATACCCTTTGATCACTTTTGACTGAATTTCCAATCAAATGGCCCTCCTTCAAAGTTAATACAGCCACCCCTTCAACAAAAATCTTATAAGTTAACAATGGGCAACTTGCATATGTTATAACCCTTGCTGCAGGAGCTATGTGCGAGTTTTCAACCCCTTAAGTTATAGTTGTTTGAATTTTAGACTATTTTGAACAAAATGACTATTTCTTGATTTTGATTAGATGTATTTGATGAAGAATGGGCATGAGGAGAGGGGGAGGGCTAATTACTGTCCGATCACTTGCGATTCTTAAAAAAGTCTCAGGAAGTTTTGATTTCCAATCAAATGAGCCTTCTCCAAAGTTTATACAACCATGTCTTCCATAAAAACTTTAGAGGATAACCATGGGTAATTAGCATAACTTAAAGCCTTTTCTCCAAGGGCTGAGAGGTTTGAAACCCAGAGCCATAGTTACTTGACATTTGAACTATTTTGAACAAATTGGCTAACTCAAAATTTTGATCAGAAGTATTTAGAAAAAAGGGTATGTGGGGGAGAGCGGCTGGTTGACATACAATTACTCTTGACTAAAAAGAAACTATAATTTACAATTTCCAATCAAATGAGCCTATCTAAGATTTAAACAACCACCCCTTCCATAAAAAAATCTATGCCCCAGCTTATGACTTATAACCCACACTACTGGGCTCTACATGGCTGTGTCAACCCCAGAGTCATTGCTATATGATCTTTGGACAATTTGGAACAAAATGGCTATCTCAAAACTTCAATTGAATGCATTTGTGAAAAGGAGGGCGTGGGGTAGTTGCCCTTTGATCAGTTTGGCTCTTTAAAAGGAACTAGAACTGTCAATTTCCAATGAAATAAGCCTACCCCAAATTCTGTATGACCACTGCTTCATTAAGAACCTGATATGCCCCTGAGGCATAATCTACAACCCTCGCCCTGGGCTTTGTGGATCATTTAAACCCCAAAGGAATTGTTATATGATCTTTGAACTGTTTGGAACAAAATGGCTGTCTCAAAAGTTAGATTGGGTGCATTTGGGAAAAGAGGGCACAGGGGGAGCTTTTTGCCGTCCAATCAATTCTGACTCTTTAAAAGGGAAATGAAACTTCCAATTTCCAATCATTTGAACCTCCTCTAAAGTTTTTATGGCAACGTTTTCCTTAAAACCCTTGTATGCCCCCAGGATATAACTTATAACCCTTGTCCCTGGGCTTTGTGGATCATTTAAACTCCAAAGAGATTGTTATTTGATCTTTGAACTGTTTGGAAGAAAATGGCTATCTCAAAAATTAGATTGGATGGCTTGGGGAAAAGGGGGCACAGGGGGAACTTCTTGCCCTCCAGTCACTTTAACAAAATGGCTATCTCAAAAATTAGATTGGATGCATTGGGGAAAAGGGGGCACAGGGGGAGCTTCTTGCCCTCCAGTCACTTTTGATTCTTTAAAAGGGAAATGAAACTTCCAATTTCCAATAAATTGAACCTCCTCTAAAGTTTGTATGACAAACTTTTCCTTAAAACCCTTGTATGCCCCCAGGATGTAACTTATAACCCTTGTCCTTGGGCTCTGTTTTTTTTTATCAACCCTGAATGCATTGTTATATAATCTGCACTATTCTGAACAAAATGGCTATCTAAAATTTTTGATTCTATGCATTTGGGGAAAAGAGGGCATGTGGCCTGTTGCCCTCTCATCACTTTTTAATCTTAAAATAGAGAACTATTTTCCAATCTTCCAATCAAATGAGCCTCCTACAATGTTTATTTGACGCTTTGTTATATAACACATGAACAATTTTGAATAAAATGGCAATTACAAAAATTCAATCAGATGGATTTGAAGAGAAGAAGAAATGGAGGGAGGGGATACTTGCCCTCGTATCACATTTCATTCTTAAAAAAAGGAACTAGAACTTTTGACGAGTCCCCTTTGAAGTATATTGACCACCCCTTCCATAAATCCTTATAGTCCCAGGGACATAACTTATAACACCCCCTGGTTCTGAGGGGTTGTATCAACCCTTGAGTTTTTTTATGATCTGTGGTCAATTTTGAACAAAATGGCTATCTCAAAAATTTGATTAGATACATTTTGGGAAAAAAGGATTTTGGGGGCCTAGTTGCTCTCTGATCAATTTTACTTTTAAAGAGGGAACTAGGACTTTCAATTTATAATCAATTGAGGCCCATCAGAAATTTATACGGCCACTCCTTTCCAAAGTTTGTATGACCACCCCGTCCATAGAAACCTTTTGTGCCCCTAGGGCATAACTTACAACACTTGTTCCTGGGCCCTGGGGGGGGGGGGTTGTGTTGACCAGGAAGTTTTTGTTTGATCTTTGGACTATTTTGAACAAAATGGCCGTCTCAAAATTTGGCTAGATGCAAATGGGAAAAGAAGGCACGGGGGGAAGGGTCTTGTTGCACTCCGATCACTTTTGACTCTGAAAAAGGGAATCAGAACTTTTAATTTCCAATCAAATGAGCTCCTTCTGAAGTTTATACAACCACTGATTCTATAGAAACCTTATATAACCCCAGGGCATAACTTACAACACTTGCCCATGGGTTCTGGGGGGTTGTGTTGACCTCAGAGTTTTATTATCTGATCTTTGTGCTATTTTGAACAACATGGCTATGTTAAATTCTGTTCAGCTTTATTTAGGGGAAAGAGGGTGGGTGTGGAGGGGGGCTAGTTGCCCCCTGCTTACTTTCGACTCTTAAAAAGGGAACTAAATTTTCAAATTTCTAATCAAATGAGCCCACTCTGAAGGCTATTCGACCACCCTTTCCATAAAAACCTTTAACATTCCTTGGGCATAACTTAAAACACTTTCCCCTAGGCTCTGGGAGGTTATGTTGACCCAGGAGTTTTTGTTATCTGATTTTTGAACTATTTTTAACAAAATGGCCCTCTTAAAATTGTTTATCAGAAATATTTGGGAAAAAAGGGGTGGGAGGGGGCTAGTTGCCCTCTGATCACTTTTGACTGTTAAAAAAGGTACTAGAATTTCCTATTTCCAATCGAATGAGCCCCTTCCAAAGTTTATACGACCACCCCTTCCATATAAAGTGCCTCCTGGGGGAACTATATAGTCTTATGGCCTTTACTATAGGCAACGCTATTGTGTTGCCTCTGATTATGGCAAGCCATATATGCTTGGGCCAATCGACCCTTTTGAAAATAACCTGTAGCATAGCTGCAGTGTAATATTTTCTGGATTCTTGAGATCTGCCCAGTTGTTTTTAATGTATCTTCATATGTTTCAGTTTTGTCTGTTACACGTTTGAACTGGAAAAGGATTGAAAAGAAGTATATAAGGATTGGGGCATATAAGGTTTTTATGGAATGAGTTGTCATGTGGACTTCAGATGGGGCTCGTTTGATTTAAAATTGGAAGTTTTAGTGCCCTTTTAAGAGTCAAAAGTACGTAAGGCATTAAGGTGAGTCTTTTAAGGAAGGTTAAGGGGAGTGTTGAACTAAATCAACGCATGTTATGTGTATATGGGTTGTCAAAAGACCGTAACTCAGGAATGACTGAGTGTATTAATTTCAAATTTTCAGGCAATGATAAGGGAACTGATCAATTGACCAAAAAGGTAATATTTGGACGCTACTACTACTGCCACTACTATCACTAAAACTACTACTTTTGCAGCAGATACTGCTAAGGCTGAGGATATTAAAATAAACATCTGAGCAAACGTTCCGGAAAGAGTTGAACTAAATTGAAGCATATTATGTGCATACAGATTGCTGATACAGGTGTATCAGCAATATTTGGAACGGGTTAACGTATCAAAAGGAAACTTCAGGGCTATCATGAGTGGGATATCCAGTTGACCAAAAGGCAAAATGTACCTGCTACTATTGCTATTAACACTGCCGCTACTACTGTTACTACTGCTTCCAATAATATGCTATTACTGTTCCTACTACTATCGCTACTGCTATGACACCAGTACAATTAAGGCTAAGCGTATAAAGGTCAATATTTGACAAAATATTGAGGGTGAATTTAAACTAAATCAAAACACTATTTGTATTCAGATTTCCAAAAGGGCGTATCTCAAGAAGGGATTTGGGGATTAACTTGGAACTTAAATGAATATAATTTGATCTTTACTGAACAAAAAACTAATGTTTTCTCTTCTTTAACTTTAAAAAAAAAAAAATTATTCAGATTTTAAAGAATAAAAATGAGCAAATTTATATTAAACTGATAATGCACATTCATTTGTGTTTTTTTGTTTTAGTAAAGTGCAAATTGTGCTCTGGACTTCAGAAGCCATAGGGGCTGTGAGCCCTAGTCATGTTAATTTCTACTTGTTTGAGTTTGACTGTTATTTTTGCAATTTTTTGTTCGTTTTGGGTTTGATTTAGCTGTTGATGCTTATTTGTGGTAGTGTTACGCTTGGTAGATTGTTTGATTTTATGTTTGTCCTTTTTTGGTTTAATGGAGTTGTTTACTTTTCCCTGAAAAACTTATTGTGTAGAAAAAGTTTTTTCTAATTAATGAAAGTAAAGGGCTATATTAAAATATAAAACGAATAGAAATTATCCTGTATATGAGATTTTTCAGTCTATACGTGAGAAAGATCAGGTTTTTCTTCTCTATTTATCTCTCTTTGTTTCTTTTTCTTTCTCCCCATCAGTTTCTTTCTCTCTCTCATTTCTGTCTTTATCTGGAAGCACTTGTTTAATCTAGTCAATGATGCAATAATTTGCCAATATTTATTTTGAAATTTTAATGTCTTGAATAACTTTAGTATGTTCTAGTTTTATTTTTTAAAACTGATTTATAAACCATATATTGATTAGCACTGTTTGTTTCTCTAAATCCTTATTGCAAGATAAATGGGATTTACACTTCTTTGTTTTTTTCAGATCAACTTGCCATGCCATTACACTAAAGAAGGATTTTTTGTTTTTTAATCTGAATAGTATGGATCACAGCTTTTGGCGAAAAACAGAGCAGCCTCTCCCTGGAAGGTGTGTACCTCCAGCTTGAAAATTTAGGATGGAACAATATAGTGATAAGTTTTGAATAATCTAATTATTTGCACATGCGAAACAGATGAATGCACTTGATTTTATAAGAACATCAGAAAATGCTCCTTTCCAGCAGCTTTTGAGAGAAAAACGACTACACTGCCTAAAGTTTGGCTATTTTAACATAAAAATGCCTTTTCAATTACCACAAATGTACCTCCTGCTTAAACAATTCTATTTCCTCCTTCTAAAGGCTAGTAAGGCATACTCCTTTTACTTCGAAACCAGCTTATCGTTTTTGTGTTGCTTTTGGTGAAATCTATTCAAAATGCTAATCCTTCCACTAAAATCTTTGGATAACATTAACCTGAAAATTGCCATTACGCAGGCAATCCATTCAAGATAATCGCCTGTATTTTTGGACGCCACTGTACCGAGTAGATTTTGAGCCCTTCTTGCCAGATTACCCAAGGTCCCCTTGCTCATGGTATGCGACTTAAAATGTAATGAATAAGACAACATCTTTATGTATTTGGCCAAAATACACTTTTCGAAATTTTCAACCCAAATCCACCTGCCAAAAAAATGTATATCGCAAATGAGTAATCACGGACTAAAGTTGCCGTCGCTAAAACTATGTATCTTCCTGTTCACGACACGATTTAGAGGTGAACTCTTATTTTGTCTAATGCCTATTTTGCTTATTTTGCCTATTTTCTCCATAATTTCTTTAGAAGCTTCCTATTTTGTCCTACATTTTTTTTTTATAGACAAATAATTCAGAGGCAACACCCAACACAAGGGCTCATCAGGAGAATACACTGGCCTATATAGGGTTTCGCCACTCTAAATTCTCTACCCAGCATAGTGTTGTGGCTACCACAGAATATCCATGGCATCCCCGCGTCAGGTATCACCCCCAAAATACATGCCTATGGAAAAAAAAAACAGCAAATGTAAAACAACCAAGTAAAACCAAAACAAGCTTATCCTGTTAATATATCCCTCCCTTTAGCAACAATAGGTAAACTAAATATTATAAATTTTACCAAATCACAAATATTAACACATTGCAAAAAACCTGAATGAACTAAACAATTATAGAATTCATCATTACCATGTGGCTAATTTTTAAGAAAATCCGCTCAATTAGAAACACAATTCAAAATAAATGGCGCTGTGACAACATTTCTCGAAACTCTGAAATTAGTTCAAAATTTCTTTAAGTATTTCTAGATAATTCTTTTGATATTTATTTAAAAGTTCGTTATAATGAAAACTAAATTTTTTAAATTGCCAAGTTAATTTATTTGCAGAAAAACCTCTTGATATCAATTTTTGGCTTAAGATTTTACATCTATTTTTAAAATCAATATAATTACTACAAATCCTTGCATAACGAAGTAACTGTGAGAAAAACGCTGAATATGTGATATTTGAGTGTATATTACTTTCAGGGAATGGGAAACTAATCACTTCAAAATCAAAATCATCCGTTTTATTATACATTTTAAAACTTAACTTATTATTATCACAAATATTAATATTTAAATCTAAGAAATGATCTTCATGACCAGCGCCATGACTAGGCTCAAGAATAAGCTCTGATGGATATATATTTTAGAAATATCAATGAAATCCTTACAATTTAAGACCAAAATATCATCTAAATATCTTTTATTATTTGACAAAGCATGTTTTAAATTAATCGGATTATTCTTATCCATCATATATTTATATTCTAGTTTACTTAAAAACAAGTCAGCTATAAATGGGCTGGCATTCCCCCCATGGGAATTCCCATAATTTGCTTGTACAAATCACCCCCAAATCTTATATAAGTATTGTATAAAACAAATTCCAATAACTCAAAAATCATATCCAAGCTGTAACATCTCAAGTTAACTGTAGTATTAAAGCAGTTTGTCCATATAGCTTTTTTATTATAAATGTCTATTTTTAAGAACCTTTTACTAGATAAGAGGAAATATTTCTTGATAACAGTTTTTTAAATTATCAAACACTACATTAAGTGATAAATTATTATACATTGTCGCAAAATCGAAAGACTCAATTCTTTTAGCTGAAACCATTGTTAAAGAATCTATCACCTGCAGTGAATTATTAACGCTCCAATATGGATTAAAATTCGAAAATTTTTTAATACCAGAACAATAGGTTTTAAGTTTATTTACAATTTCCTTTAAAATTAAAGAGAGGTCAGTAGCAGCAATGCGGGTTGGACATTTAGCTGCTCCAGCAATAAACCGTGGTTTAGGGGGATTCTTATGAAATTTTACAGTCCAATATAGGAAAGGGAACTTTTTATCATTGTCATTTATTTTAATATTAAAATTTTTAAAAAGTATTTCTTCAGTCTTTTCAATTAAATTCTCATCCTCTATATTTACCTTTTCGTAAACATTAGTTGTGGATAACTCCCTTTTTAAGATATCACAATACAGCTTCTGACAAATTATGGCAAAATTATTATTAGCTTTATCCACTGGCACAATTACAAATTCATTCTTTAGATTAGCAATTGCTTGTTTAATCTTTGCATTATAAAATAATGATTTAGTGTTACTATTTTTTAAGTTAAAATATATTTTATTTCTTATTCTACTAATAATTAAATTCTTCCAACTTTGAAAACTCTTTATTTTTATTCTCTTTCTTACACCACTTATCAATAAATAAATCAAAATCATTTTCCAAGCCATCAAGAACACTCGATGGCTTCAGATGATGAGAAAGACGGAAATTAGCCCCTTTATTCATTATAATTTGAAGATCATCTTGCTTTATTATTGACAAGTCCCCTGTTATAACATGTTTGTAAGTAGGATTTACAAATGGGCCAAGTTGCTTACAATTACAAACCGGTTTCCAATTTATATCACTATCTAGTTTTTTTAGTATTAAATTATAATTAAAAATAATTTGCCCAATAGTTTTTGAAAATTTATAAGTTAAAACTGGACTATCATTATAATTCAAATTACTAGGAAGGGCCTGTTTCACATGTCGCTGATTTAAAATTTCTGGTAAATTAATATCTTCAATCTGCTTACAAGTAAAATTAATAGGTAAATATAATCTGTTATCCTTATTACTAATCTTATCGAACTTTTTCTTTTCTGAAATAAATTTCATTTTAGTTAGAATGCAAATTGTATCACATATTACTTTAAAATTATAATCAAGAGCTGTATTATTCTTGACAATCCAGAAAAGTTTGATTAAATTCCTCGTGGATAAATTATTTAGACATTTTATTACAGAAATCATACCCCTAGATTCAAGTAGCTGGCATAGATCTATAGAAAGCATATGTACATCTAATTCATTTTTTCTATTATTTTTCCTATGTCCTCTCGATCGTTTTTTACGTTTAGTAGGACAAGTAAAAGAAGGATGGTCCATAAAACCATCAATACATTTAACAACAACATGAGACATGTCACCATATTTTGCTACACGATCATTTAGCCCAAAAGGATAAGCTGTACCAAGAGTATGGATCCTGAAATCCTCCTGTTTACGTAGTCTATTATTCTTCTCTTCTTTATTTAAATTTTCTAATTCTAAATTTTCTAAAATTGTGACAGTTATATCTGATATGGAACATTTACCATTATTACAATGTTGAACTAGATAGTTATTAGTTTTTTCATTATTAACTGTTGTCTTATGTCCAGAAAATCTTTTATATATATTATTAGTGGTTTCCCCACATATTGTAGGCAGCATTTATTACATTCTAATAGGTAAATTACATTGGTTGTTCTACAATTAACATTACCACGTAACTTGCATGCAAAATTTTTATTATACAATGTACTTTTAACTGAAGTCCGTGGGACAAAATGATCTTGGCAAAGAAAACAACGACTTTTACACTTACTAACTTTCAAAAAATCGTTCCGAGTTCCGAGGCTAATATATATATATATATATATATATATATATATATATATATATATATATATATATATATATATATATATATATATATATATATATATATATATATATATATATATATATATATATATATATATATATATATATATATATATATATATATATATATATATATATATATATATATATATATATATATATATATATATATATATATATATATATATATATATTTGTTGTTTTAAAGTAGTTTTAAGGTCTGCTTATTGAAGTATTTCTGTGTTTGTCACCACGTTAAAATATGGGTCAGGTAATGTTATTTTTATTTTTATTTTCGTGTAAAGCTCTAGTCATATCAGGTATATCTGGATATAAAAGCTGCTAAAATTTTAAAAACAGAAAATACAGACAGCCTGAATCCAGACAGACCCGATATTCTGTTAAATAAATTAATCCCTTCATTAAAAAAAGATTAATAAGAATCAACAAAAGCCAGCTCTTGCTTTGAAATTGTTGTATTAATTACTGCCCATTTTCAGTGTTGAACCTGTTGACTTTTCATTGATTTAAAGATTAAGTGATCTTAACAGTAATTGTAAAATTTAAGAGTCTAAGATCGTGCAACATTGCATTTCATGTCCTGTGTCAGGCTATCCTATTACGTTTTCTTTCTTTTGCCATCCAAGCTAGTTTTTCATTTAAAATGGCGAAAAAAAATGCTTTTTCTTTTGTAAGTAAAGTCTGCTCACCTCCGCATATGTGTCCTCTTGTGTTTCCAAGCATATTTGATAAACGTTCTAAGAAAACCCCGTTTGTTTATTTGAAATAACCTAATACAACTTATAACGTCTACTCATAACAAGGCAGACAGAGAGGTAAAACTAGATTTTTCTCCTTTAACACGTGAAATAAACGAACAAAAATAGTAACAATTGAAATAAAAAAGAGAAAGAAGAAGAGCAGAAAAAGGGGGAGGGGGCTAACTGAAGAAAAATAGGTAACTGAAGATAGGGATGTTAATCATCCTGAAACAATTAAAAATATTAGAATAGCTCGCTACTGTAAGCCGAAGGAATAAAATTCTTCAAATTCATTCTGAATGTGAGCAGCGATTGTGATTCACTTGCTAAATCAGAAAGCTATCCTGTTTTTCAAACCCACTTCTTTTCTGCTTGCTTTTAAATATTTGTTTCTATCCTCTCTCTTCTTCACTATAACTTCTCTCCCCTCCCTCTCGCTTATCTCTCTTATTCTAATTATGTCCCTCATTGCGCCGAAGGATAATTGATAGTGTTTTTAAAATCTAAGAAGAATGTGAGTATTAAAGCGGATAAAAAAGGGGAACTGAAATTATGACCAAACCTGAAGAGAAAATGCAATAATATAGGTACATTCTTTTTTCTGATAAAGAAATAAGGTTACTTTACCTGATGGAAAGAAGAGAAAAGTAATAAAAGTTAAATAAGAATAGACTTATTAAATGGATTTTAAGAGTGATTTAATTTAAAACAACCAAAATTTATTGAATTAGTTTATCACAAACCTAAGACTCTGTAATGAGCGTTAATAAAATGGAAACATAATGTAACTTGCTTAATTTGGCTAAGAACTGCCTCCGCCAATTGTTCCAGAAATGGAACTCCCTATATTTTATTTCAGTTTCATTAATACTTTGTGAATGCGTTAACCCTTAACTTATATAGAGCAGTTTTAAAATTTTAGCACTGCCGAAATCAGCGAATTACTTAAAATTTAGGGGACATTCCACTGTATAAGCTATGATTTAATATCTGATATACGGAAAGCAGTACGTTGGAAAGGGGAACGTCTAAATTTTTTGTTGCTGAAATGTGTTTCCTTCTGAAAGTTAAATTTCAAATAATGATGGAGTTTATGGGTCGAAACACGCAATAAAGCTAGTTTGTTTTGCGACATAAAAGTCACAAAAAGCAAATATTTTAAAATTTATCCCTCCCAATCAATGTGTGCTAAAAATACTAGTGAGTGAATAACCCCCATGAGATGAAGCACATTTTAAAATGTATAAAATAGTTTGAGAATTTTGAAACGTCTTTAGTCGATAGGTCCAGGTTTATTGTAAAGATCACTTAGACATAGCTCAATTAGAGAGGTGACTTCACATTTATTAACGGTAATTTTATATATCGATATGTTGTATCTATGGTGATTTTTGGGCCTAAAAAGCAAGTGACTGGTATTTTCAGTTTTGCAGGTTTTAGTTAGCCAAGTTTTATAGAAGTTAAACTAGTTTCAAAACAATTCCTTTTAGACAAATATGTGATATAAATGTGTTATTTATTGTATATTTCGTCATTACTATTGTCACTGCTTTTTCTGTAGAGCAAGTCCAAAGAAACAAATTACTGTCAATAAACGGAACAATGGAAACCCAGAAGATTCTTCTTTTAAGAACTATCAAGACAGTGTGGTGGATGTGTGGAATACGGGAGATGATGATTTCTGTATAGTTTCAGGTATATCTTTTTTTTGGTGTATTTTCGTCTATTAATGTATATCAAGAGATCTAGATTACTTAATGCAGGGGCGTCATCTCCCTGAGTTAAGTCACTTAACTGTCAAAACAAGATATCACCATTCGTTATGTTTGTTTCCATTATGACTTCCAAACGTGTGTCTAATTTTGGAGTGCCGGCATCCAGGGATCGAGTCCCATAACCCCAGTGTTTGATTAAGCGGTGTGTTATCCCTTCCTTTCTCTAAGAATCTCATATCTGAAGTGTATTTCAGCCTAACAAGGATGTCTTATACCCTATCTGCCTTACCTAAACTTCCCGAACACAATCTGGATTAGATTGGAACACATGCTTATCCAGTCACTTGTTACTCGCTTGTCCTGTCCTTTCAGGGGGTTACTGGGTGCAAGTCATTCTGGTAGATATCTGTGATTTTTAAGGGTAGCAATCCTCCTAATTTTACACGTCATTTTTATCTGAAACGCCGAGGCTGTTTCAGGGTAACAAGGATGTCTTATACCCTATCCGCCTTACTTAAATTTCCCGGATGCAATCTAAAGTAGTCACTTGTTACTCGCTTGCCCTGCTCTTTCAGGGGTTATTGGGTGCAAGTTATTCTGGTAGATATCCCTGATTTTGAAGCTAGCAATCCTCATAATTTTACACGTCATTTTATCTGAAACGCCGAGGCCAAGCAATGCTGGTTAGCGGATGTACACCAATGTTGAAGACGAAGTTTGGAATCAGAAATTAACATATCGTATATCATCTTATATAATCCAACTAAGTTTGTAGATAACAGCAGCTGAGCGTAAAAGAGTTCTCCTTGCGCTTTTGCTTCTTGGACTCATGAGTCGTTCTGAACCGCACGTTACCGACAGATCTGAGCTTTATCCTGGTATCCTCACTACGCAATGAATGGCAGAATTAAATAAAAATTGTATTTTTTTACTTTTAACAGGTATTCTGGTCTTGTTCGTAGCGATTTTCTGTAATTATTGTTTTAAAGGAAAGATTGTCACAATCCTGTTTATGTTATGGTACGTTCTGGGTACATTTTTGAGAATTTATGAAGAAGTAAAATCGTCGACACGTGCTTTCTAAGGCAAGAGTAGTGCCAGTAGCCGTGTACAATAAAATAGAATCTCAACCAAATAGGTTGGTAAAGGTAGGTTATCAAGATTCGATTACTGTGAGTGGATCTTGTCAATTGTCCCCATTGCCGAGAAGGGTTAGAATCCTAAGACTTAGGGGCGATTCTAAAATCACTGTTAACTCGAATTTTGAATACCAAACTCTCATGAAGAAAATGTTTTGCCGTGTTAGAAGCGTGGATAAGGTTCCTAAATTCGACCTCAGTGGAGCATATTTCCAAGTTCAACTAGACCTCGAGTGGAAAAAGCTAGTAACTATAAGCACTCACGTTGATATACATCATTTTGTGTCTAGCGTTTGGAACATCAGAACGTAGTGTAGTTTTCCAAGGATGGGCTTAAAGCTATTAATCAAATGCCAAACCTCAAAAACCGCGAGAAATTTCAATCAATCCTCGTCGTGAGGGGCGCTAATTATGTTGGGGCAAGGATTTTTTTGCAATGTTTTTTTTTCAGCAAAGATAAAAAAATCGAAATCTGTTGGTGGGGGGGGGATTCTGCCTTTTTTTCAATGAATATACCAAAAATGTTATTTTTAAGAAATCCGGGAGGAGGGTCAATTGTCGGCTAGTTTTATTTAACCAATAATTGACTTAATGCTCATTTTTTTCTGACCTTGTCACCTGGAGAAGAACTGGTTCTTGCATTATTTTACCATAAGAAGCATTTAAATGATTTCGTATGTTTGCTCCAAAAGAGCTGCTGTGAATTGCATCACCCAGGTCATTAACTATTCTGAGGGGTTCTGAGGACGCCGCAGAGTTCAATAACATAGATCGTATACAGTGATCTAATGATTTGGCGTCAGAATATGGAATGGTCTTTGAAAAAGTTCTTTCAATTTCCCATAGCAACGCTAACGGCAACGCTCTAGTCCATTTTCTAAGCTATCTCAAAGTTTGTATCGGATGCATTTGGGAAAAAAGGGCGCGTGGGGCTAGTTTCCCTCCGATCACTTTCGTCTCTTAAAAAGGGCACTAGAACTTCTGATTTTCAAGTGAATGAGCCCTTTCTGAATTTCATGTGACGACCCCTTCCATATGAAGTGCCTCTGAGAAAAAAAACAACATTGGAGCCGTATGACCTTCACTATTGGCTAAGCTATAGCATTGCCTCTTAAAAGCATGAGACGAACACTTTAATAAATGAATAGATGGTGCTTTGACTTGAAAATGATGTTTTGGAAACCTGAACCAATCCCTAATGAAAAATTCTTTGATCTTCTCTAATTTTTGGGTGTGGGAGTCTATTTATAATAACTGTTTTATGTCATTTTTAGATTTTAAAATGTCTAAGGAAGAAATTCAAAACACCGCTCGATCAGTTATCAATGAACACAAAGATGGAACGTATGAGAAAAAGAATCCAGTTGCCTTGGAACAAAGTAAGGAGGAGAATACTGTCATTGGTAGGTTTTAATCATAGATTAATTAGTCTAGAAGTATTACTAACTTGGGCAATTTTCCCTGCAAAAAAAAGAAAAGAAAAAAAAAGACTCATTTTTACACCAGTTCATTTCGATCGGACGCTATTTTTGTGGGGTATCAGGCCATTTTCTTTTAAACCCCTATGAATTTCTTGTCGCAATAAACTTTTAAGTTCAATCGAAATAATAGTTACCGTTCCTGAATCAGCTTTAAAAGGTGATTTTTCCTCACTAGACAGTTCTTTTCAAAAGACGTTTTTAAATTTTTGGTTAAGTTCCCAGGACTCATTTTTAGCTATTTAAAAAACTTTAATTAAGCTTTGTTTTATAAAGAATGTGCAGAGTTGTTATTTTTGGAAAAAATAGTTTTTTTTTTACAACATCGTTCTCCCATAAACCACTTCCATCACATATTATATATTAAGCAATGAGTCTATTTTCATTAGTTCTTTCTGAGCAATCTAGGTTATTATTGTGACTTTCTATATTTTTGTTTTTGCTGCTATTGATGTTTTGACAAGTACAGACGATGCTGCTCCAAATACATATCGTTTTAAATTTAATTAGTTGCTTCAGTAAATTAAAAAGTTTTATAGAGGGATGGAAGGGGACAGGTGTTACCACTCTTGTTTGTTAACCTTGATTAGCCTTGAGATAACATTTTCTGTTGTTGTGTTGTTGTTGATACTATTACAAATAAAAACACAGGTCGAAATACAAATTGTTTTCAGTAAAGTGTAAATAACTGTCAGGCCTGTAACCCTATCAATCACTATAGATACTTCTCCTTTTTCAAAGTCATATTTATAATCTTCAGTAATTTATTTCTAACTTCACAACTTTACATCACTATATTTAAAAAAATCATTTTCTGCACTATCCGCTCCTGGGGCCTTATCATGTTTTAATCCTTTTAGTACTGTCTTTAATTCTTCCTCCCGAAATAAATCAATCTTCGTTTCCAAATTATTACAAACTTTTTTCATTCTCTTCTATATCATTTCCTGTTGCTTTTCACGGTTTATAGCTTTCTCAAAGTGTTCTTCTCCTCTCTCTTATTTACATTTTTCTTATCACTAATTGTGGTATCTTTACTATCTTTAACTGGGATAAGTCCGGGTTGACTGTTCCCTCTCAGTTTTTTAACATGTAAGTTTTACTATTATACCATCCGGCTGTGTTTTCTAGACTTTCAGAAATTTTAGCCATGGCTTCCCCTTCACGTCTCCACAATTCATACTTTAATGCGTTCCCTACTTTCCTTAGTTTCTTATCACTAATTGTGGTATCTTTACTATCTTTAACTGGGATAAGTCCGGATTGACTGTTCCCTCTCAGTTTTTTAACATGTAAGTTTTACTATTATACCATCCGGCTGTGTTTTCTAGACTTTCAACAATTTTATCCATGGATCCGCTTCACGTCTCCACAATTCATACTTTAATGCGTTCCCTACTTTCCTTAGTTTCCTCTTATTTTCATACTGTCCATCACTCCAGCATTTTTTATACAAGTCCTTCTTCATCTCTACTAAATTTAAAGCATTTTCACTCTTATGCCTAACTACCTTTGTAATTTTTCTCTTTAAGACACCATTTGCTTCTTCACAAATTATTTTCCTAAAATTTTTCCATTAGTTTCCATTAGTTATTTTGTCCAATTTTAGACACTTTAGTTTAATATTCAATTGTTCCTGGAAATTTTCTCTCAAATTTCACCCAGGGGTGTATCAACGTCATAACTCCTCAAGAATTTTTTTGACCGAGTTGTTCAGGTTTGCTTGAGGTAGAGGACTTAATCTTTGACCTCCTTTCATGTGGATGAATATATTAGGGCTAAGCCTGTAGCATGGATAGCGGGGGTAACCGTTTTTTTCTTGCTTTGAAAATTGCTGGTGTGTAAAACAGTCGAGTATTTATATGTTCAGATAGAAATCGCTTGTCAACGGCTAGGACAATACTGTTTTGCAGAGTAAATTAGTGAGCCTTCTAAATAGCCCAGTGAGCCACTTCGTATTATTTGAGTGTTTGAAGTGTGCACTTTGAAATCAATGGAAAATAAGTAACATACGTATTTCTCCAAATAATTGCTGATGATTCTTTTATAGATAGTGGATTGAATAAAGTGCCTGAAGTTTCGAGGTCTGTCCCTGGAAGACCCCACTTGAATAAGAGAAGAAGCCAGCCAGGAAGTAGAATCTTAGCTCTAGGTACGAGAGCTTTTCTTTTCTTTTTTAACGTCTTATTGGCCCCGTCCAAAAGACTGCCTATAATCTTCATATCAAAAAATTCGTAATTCGTTTCAAAAGTGTTTTTTTTTCGAAATTATTCAATTCATTCAAAGAATAAGTTTGAAAAAAGAACGTTGCAAGCAAATAGTATCGCAGAAATCCCTATTTTATGTCACGACTAAAAACAGATTCAAATTAATATACGAGCAACAAAATAAAGTCAACGAATTTTATCCAATAGTCAAAAATAGAAAAACTAAATTAAAAAGAAAGATTAAAGGTCAAACAGCATAAGATGAGAAAAGCCAAAATGATCAATCAAAATAAAATATTACGGAGTAAGCATGCCATAGGTAAGAAGATTGTCAAAATGAATAGAAAAGAAAGGGTAAGATACCGTTAAGTGACCAGCTGATTGGGAAAAGAAGCTCAGTTTTTTTTAGGGCCAGTCTCCGTTTTTGCAAGTAGGAGAATATATAGGAAAAATATGGTGAACTAAGCGAGGAGACCGGGATTGGAGTAGAAATAATTTTATTTTCTGTGGAAATCGGCTGAAGTAGAGATCTTAAATGAAGACAAAGAGCAACACTTCTTTCTTCTAATGGGGTATTTATTGGGCTAGGTTTTTTTTAAGCTCTTTTCTATTTCATTTGTATGGTATGCTTTCGATATAGATTCGGCTTTTTAAGGTCGAATCATTTAAGCCCATGTGAAAGAACGGCTATACAATGGTCTAATGAATGAGTAGCAGGAGTGAACCTCCAGCATTTTTATTAGAGGGGGGGCAAGAGGGGTCCATATCCAGATAGTGAAAGGGTGTGAGGTATATATAAATTTTTTCCACATTATTGGAGGGAACTGCCCCCTTGTCTCCCCCCCAATGACGCCCCTGGTGAGAAGATAGTTTTACATCTACCAGTACTATGTAATATCGAAGCTCAAATTGTTGCATTTTTCCCTTTCCTATTTCATTTGTATTCTCCCCGCCCCCCCGTGGATAAAATTGTATTTGTAACCTGATGCTCATATCAGCTTTGACTCACTATTTATTGTGATAATTAAAGTTAAAACAAAAACCTTTCCAACAAAGAATAACGATCGATGCTATAGCTAAGTTCAAACAGAAACTAAATATAAGATTTAGGCTGGTGTTAAGCATTACAGTATCTTTGGTTTACTTTGGTGACGGAAGTGTTGCGAGGAGAACTTTGATATTCTGTTTTTGGTCACCAACTAAATTCCGTATTTGTCATCCCTTCAAAACTTAAAAATAAAAACAAAACTGAGTAAAAAGAATATCGATTCCACTTTCTTTAAAAATAATGTCAAAATGTGCTCTGTTCTTCAAAACGGCTTTACTCTGTATAATAAAAGTGGTTAGCTTCAAAATGCACCATGTATACTAGCAATGCTTCATTCATTTTCTCCAAAGCCTAACACAATCTCATTTGTCATTTTGAAATGGCAGCATGTATAAGCTAAGGTCAAGTATCTTTTCCTCAAAATATAATACCTACTATGCACTTAGTGGAAAAATAGTATCATTCTGTGTTGAATACCCAGTGTCTGTCACTTAATTATTTACCAATAATTGCAGGAAAACGTCGTTGCGTAACGTAACTAATTATAATTGTTGCATAACCAGTTGTATGAAGACAATTATTCTTACTTTAAAATGCGTTGGAAACGAATAAAAGGTAGACCAGCTAGAACAAGTATATAAGCACTCTTTCCGGAAGATGAACAAGCATTGAAATTCTTGCTTGTAAGGTACTCTTTTAAATAGAGAAGAAATCCCCGAACGGTAAAACTTTGGAGCCTACTAGCACCTGAGCTGTGAAGTTCAACGATCTAAAAAATTTTGATTCTGTCACCAAATACCGAGTAAACATTTAGATACTTTAGTGTGGAAGATAAGTGAGGCTCAAAAACGGTGAGCACCTCTGAAAATCTATCCACTCTGTTTTCTTGGTCCTAAGCTACTTCTTCCATGTGCCAAACTGATTTGAGGTCAGGGAGATGGAATATTCTTCTAAAACTCATTTCCAGTCCCGATTGCATAGCTCACTCGCTCTGTAAAATTCATGCTGATCGGTGAAAAAATGCCATCTTACCCTTCTACTGAAAAGCTGTTGAGAGGATGTAGCCATAAGGATTCGAGGGTTCATTTTTGCCTCTGATCATAAGGACGGAAAAATATTGTATGATCCTTCTTCAAACACAATGAAAAATGCCTATTTTTCTGGTATCGTCTCTCATTTCATTTGCTAATCACTTTCGGATTTAATTTTATAATGAATTAAAAAAAAAATTGAAAAGAACTTTTTCAAAGAGAAGTAAAGAGTCATGTTAAGACTTAAGACGAACGAAAATAAAGTACTATAATAATTAAAACATAAAACGACCAGAAATTACCCTCAAAGAATTATTGAAAGCCAAAACGAACTGAAATTAAAATAAACAATCACATCAACCGTAAAGATAACTGGTAGTAATATAGAAGAATAATTAAATCTTAAAACGAGTAAAATAGATACTCAAGTCAAACTTAAATTGAACAGAGATTACTAATAATAGGGGTTGGGTTATGCCCCCCCCCCATTTCCCTGGACCGTCAGCTTTCTAAAGTCTATTGTGTAATTCACATTTTACTGAAAACTGTATATATTTTTAAAGATGTGCTTTATTTTAATTTTTTTTCAAATTTCAACTTTATTAATATCAATTAATCAATACATGCATCTCTTTTAACACCCCCACAAAAGGCTCCATGGCCTGTGAACGTAGGGAAAAAGATTATAATCAAATCTATCAATATTCATAATACAAGATAGGGGAAATAAACACGAAGAGGAAAAAATAATAAAAAAGAAAAACAGAAAATGCAAATAGTTATATCAAACCTTTTTTGATTGTTATTTACACTCAATTGAACTGTCCAACTAATATATATTACTATTATTACCTTAAAAAAAAGAATAAGGAAAAAAATTTACCCAAATGACTTCATTAATATTTTAAAGACTCCGATGGAGTGGCAATATCTGATATTCTTCGGCAGGGAGTTCTAACAACCAATAAAACTTCAGAGTTACGAGTTTCTTGAAGATTTACACTAACTCGGGGTTGTAACAATATCGAGAAACAGGAGGGAAGTTGACCATGAAGATATTTATGAATAAAAATAGTACAAGATAGAAACACTATGGATGGAACCATAGGAGAGAATTTGTTGACGTACTATTCGTATCTGAAACTAACTGACGGGCTTTTTCATTTTCATGAAGAAGAGAAAGTGGTTTTAACGGGAATGGGAAAGTACTCATCCGTGAATAGAATAGTAATTTATTTACGGCTATATGAGAGAATTTTAAAAAGCTTTAAAACACATCCAGGAAAAATATACCTTAGCTTACGGATCACACCTAAGTTTCTTGACACTTTTAATCGGATAAGGTTAATAAAGTTCTTAAATGAAAGATTCTCATCAACAAGGACTCCTAGAAACCGAAAAAACCTATTTTTTACCTAGAAATAATACGTTTAGAACTTGGAATAATATTCAAACCAGGAAATTGCAAGCCAATTCTGAAAAAAAACAAAAATTGAGACTTGGAAACATTTAGAGCGAGACAATTTGCTTCAAACCATTCATAAGCTCTGTCCATTGGTATTTAAAGCTTTATTACCAAATTATTTTGATTGCGCTCGGCCCAAACAAGCTCACTATCATCAACAAATGCAAATAAATCAACATTTTGTTCAATATATATTGAATTAGGATGCTGCAACTCATGTGGGTGACATATATTGCAACAAATGGACCTTGGCATATACAATGTAAAGCAAAGGACCAATTATAGACCCTTGTGAAATTCTAGTCTACTTCGGCCTTAATATCAGACTCTGGATCAAAAGAAATAAACCGGCCATGAAGATAAGATTGCAACCATTCTAATGCTTCTCCCCGAACACCAAAATACGAAAATTTTTGAAGAAGAATATCATGGAACAAAATGTCAAAAGCTTTTCTCACATCCAGAATAATTGCCGCTGGCGTTTTCTTCAAGTTTAAAGCATTATTCACAAAATTGAGAAGGCCAATACAAGCCTGTTCAGTAGAATGCTTTGGACAGTACCCATACTGGTGTTCATGAAAAAACTTCTTCCCTGCAAAGAGATCTGCTCAACGAAAATGGAATGGTTTTTCGAAAATCTTTGAAAATATACAAAGAAGGGAAATAGGCTGGTAATTTGAGGGATTGCTCTTGCTACCACCTTTATGGGTGATGATTACAGGCACAGACTTCAGTGCTTGAGGGAAAACTCCACATTCAAACCACCTATTTATTGATTTTGCTAGTGGAGTCATTATTGCTGGGAGAATAGACTTGACTGTTCAGTAGTGGGTACTAAATCAGGTCCTGAAGAAGATGATCCCTTTAAATTAGAAACTATCTGAGAAACCTCTGTTTCAGTTACTTGTTCAAGCACAAAAGATTTGTGGCAAGAAGGACCCAAATATCTAGTAAAATCGCTATTAGATCTTCATTCAGATACAGAATTAGCTGTCAAACAACCAATTGAAGCAAAATATGATGTAAATTCCCGCTTTATTTCTTCTTTTTTATCAATATCCTTTCCATCTAGCTTGAGCTTCGTTGGTAATGATGGAGGGGAATGATCAGGCTTAACAACAGAATTTATAATCATCCATATTTTTTGTATATCTTTCCCGCACTCTGAAAATTTTCTACGATAATAATCTGTTTTAACCCTACGTGTTGCTGAAAGTATATTTCGATGCTCTTTGAAACGTTGATGTCGCTCAGGTGTAGGATGATTCTTGTAAACTTTGCAAAGATAAGGTTTTCGCTTACCACGATTTACTAATCCAGGAGTCATCCATGGACACAAGTGGGCTGACCTCTTGGAATCATTTTTCTTCTGGTCACGTAGACATACCTCAACGAAATTGTCCTTGATTACCCCATAAACTTTTTCAAACGCATCGTTTATAGGCATATTAAAATCATCCACAAATTCCCATGATACTTCCGATAGTTTTGACCTAAGGATCAAGAGGTGCTCTTTCTTTGTGAGAAACTGCTGACTTTGAACAAATGATTTGGAAGGACGGGTATTCAACACATCAAACTTAGAGAATACAGGAAAATGGTCTGATATATCCGAAATACTTACAGCACTATTTTGAGAAGAAGGAGAGGAAAATATGTTGTCAGTTAAAGTGGTGGACGACTTAGTGATACGTGTTGGGATCAAAATAGAAAGCAATAAACCAAAAGAAGTCATAGTAGATAAGATATCAATCGCCATTGATTAGTTTTTATTCATATGGTTAATATTAAATCACCCATAAATGTAATATCAAAATTAAGACTATGAACCTTTTCCAATACACACGTAAGAATATCAAGGAAAGAACTAAAGGATCCATTAGGGGGCGATAAAGCATTACCCCTTTTAGATATTTTTGACCTATTTAACCGTTCAATCGTATAACCTGGAATATCAACCAATGAATCATTATTATCGTTTAAAAACGTTTCAAACAATCCGATTACATTAGGAAATGAATGTGACTCACAAAGAAGGAATTTAAATTCATCAATAGACGAACAAAGGCCTTGAATATTCAACTGAGAGCTCAACAACCCAACTTGGTCTTCAAACAATCTTCTTCTATATTTGGTCTCATTTTTATCAGTAACCCCTAAATAATCGTCTTGCCGCATAATCCCACTTCCTTCATTAAATATTTCTTCTTAATCTAACTGTTCTTTTTCCAAAAGCTTCAGACGATTCAGGACAGGAAAACCACCAGAATGATTAGATACATTTAATGTATTATTACAAGCCAGTTCAATCAAGTGCTCACCTTTGTCTGAATACGCCATGACAGCTTGGAGATGATCGTGGACTCAGTATTAGGAATAGATAATGCCAGCAAATTTTCAAGCAAAAACATAAGAAAGAAGACACGAACAAAAAAATAAATAGTATGAGTGCATAAAAATTGACAAGAACATATAATAAGTAAAGACAAATAAAATGAAATCAACCGAAAAAGAAAAATGTTTAAGAAAAATAAAAAATAAAATAACACAGCACATAAAAAAAAACTCAAAGAATGATAATTGAAAGATCATACACTATCTGCAATAGACCTGATATTTCTCGCAGAAGGGTCTCCAGGCAACTTAACGAGAATCTGGCTGCGATATGCCCAGACATTCTTCACGCCAAATTTATCCCTTGCTATATTTATCATGTCACGACGACGTTTTGTAAGAGCTTCCGAAACGTAGATACCAGTTTTTACTAGTTTGGACTTTGTCTTTTATATTTTGTAAGCCAAATTTTGACTTATAATTTTGACAAAAACCAGAGGAACTTTTTCTAAACTACGATGTGATTGCGATGTATTGTTCATTCTGAACCGGTAAGTAAGTGCTATGTCATTCTCCGATATATTGACACCCATATTTTGGTTGAACACCACCAAGCAGGATAGTTTTGAGACTCATTCCTGGTTTTTGCTTTGTTCCTTGGAACACAAGACTGTCAAGCAGAGCATTCTGGTCGTATCCATCCAGCTTTAGTTCAAGTCTTTCAATTCGCTCTTCCAGGTTTTCAATTTCAGTCCTAAGACTTTTAAGTGAAGTTGAATTATAAATTTCACTTGTTATTGTTTGACTAACCTGTCTAAGAACGCTTTCGTTGTCTTTTAATTTCTCAGCTATCTTACGTCCAATATCACCCTCTATCCTTTGCTTAGTTTCCGCAACTAGTTTCGTTGCAGCTAATTTTTCTAATAGTGCAGATGCTGGTGATTGCTCTTGAGTTTGAGTCGCATTAAGAGCAGTGAAACCTTTGGAAACAACTTTATAAATTTCTGGTGACGTTCGGACTTCTTCAAATGCTTTTTTTTACCCCTTGTGTAGTTTTCTTAGCGGCTTCATTTAAATGATCCTTGAAGGATGCTAAGCTAGCTTCAATGACTCGGTGTTCAGAATGCGATCCATAGCAAAACAACAATAGCTAGGGCCTCCTTTAGCATCAGTACTAACTTTTAGGATCCTAGCTGGCCATAGTGGGTATCCCTTGAAATTTGCTAAAACCAATTCAAACTGCTTAAATGTGGCAATCATACAAATAAATTAAACCAAGGATCGATCAGATGTACTTATTTAAGTGGGACAAACCCAAGGCAATAGTCACGATCACCCTTTAAATTATTAAAATTTCATTTTAATAATTTATGTGCGGAGAGCCAAAACCAAACATGCATTAATTCAAAAACGTTCAGAAATTAAATAAAAAAAAAACTAATTTTTTTAGCTGAAAGTAAGGAGCGACATTAAAACTTAAAACGAACAGAAATTACTCCGTATATGAAATGGGTTGTCCCCTCCGCAATCCCTCGCTCTTTACGCTAAAGCTTTAGATTCTTTTAAAAAGTAGAATTGTGGCAAAGAGTCAAACTTTAGCGTAAAGAGCGAGGGATAGCGGAGGGGACAACCCATTTCATATACGGAGTAATTTCTGTTCGTTTTAAGTTTTAATGTCGCTCCTTACTTTCAGCTAAAAAAATTAGTCTTTTTTTATTTAATTTCTGAACGTTTTTGAATTAATGCATGTTTGGTTTTGGCTCACCGCACATAAATTATTAAAATGAAATTTGTATATTAATTCTTTTTTTGGCTAAATGGCTTTCTCTTAGTTTTGATCGGACGATTTTGAGAAATAAGGGGTGGAGAAGGAGGCCTAGTTGCCCTCCAATTTTCCGGTTACTTAAAGAGGCAACTAGAACTTCTAATTTTTAACGAATGTTTTTATTAGTAAAAAATATACGTAACTTAAGAATTAACTTACGTAACAAACTTTCATAATCTTATATTTTTATTATGTATACGAGGGGGTTTGTACCCTCGTTAATATCTCGCTCTTTACACTAAATCGTAAGTTTTGTCCCAATTCTTTAAGAATGACCCCTAAATCAGAAAGGCCGTAGAATAAATAGTTAAAATTACTAAAAATACTTTAGCATAAAGAGCGAGTTATTTATCTCCTTCTAAATACCTCGCTCTTTAT